>NC_084988.1:24308052-24615552 GCF_963691925.1 Scomber scombrus
TAAATGTTGTACTACAGAGTAGAATAGGTGGAACAACACGTGTGACGTGTGCATTTCACGCCCCAACCACAGGTGCGCCTCACAGTGGTTGTCGTGGCCGAGCGGTTAAGGCGATGGACTAGAAATCCATTGGGGTCTCCCCGCGCAGGTTCGAATCCTGCCGACAACGTCCGCTTATCTTCTTCATGCACTGTCTGATGTAATACTGAGAATTCCCGTGTCTCCCCACCAGCCATGAGAACCGGAGGAACCTCTTGGAAGAGTAGCCAAATCTCTTGAAAAATGAACAGAGAGAATCTGCTCGCTTTCAAGCCAGCCAGTCTTAGAATTGGACTGGACCTGCACTACTGACGCTCCCGCAGAGTCCTTTACTTCATTATTTATTTTTTTGCGGTATAGCTTTTGTAGTCATTAATGATACTGCTATTAGTTATAGGTATGTCAAACTACACTGTTCTCTTTTAGGTGTGCCTGCCTCTCCCTCTCCCTCTCCTCTGTTGCTCCTCCTCTCCTCGTCCAACTTTAATAATGATAGAAAATGCTGACTGGGCACTACAATGCAGCTCACGCATAGCGATGGTGGTATAGTGGTGAGCATAGCTGCCTTCCAAGCAGTTGACCCGGGTTCGATTCCCGGCCATCGCAGTTCCGCAGTGTAGTTTTAAAGCAAGCGGCAACCTCCGGGGCTGAGAAGTGAAGCCGATGGGGAAATTCCAAATTGCAGTTCCTCCAATGGCTGGCTCCAAAAGCGAGTCAATACCCATTGACCCTCGCGTTAAAATGCCCCAAATTACGGCAGAAATAAATCCCGCAACGGCCTACGTCAAGCCAACAGCTAGCGTTAGGCTCCGCTCCGCCCTCTTGTCCAAATGCGCTCACTTGTGGCTCAGGTTGTATATTGACAATGACAACACACTGTATATTCCAGCTTAGGTCGATCTACATCCTCTTTTTTCATTCTCATCTCTTTTCGTTGCTGTCTTTATTTCTTTTTTAATCGCAGGGGATGTAGCTCAGTGGTAGAGCGCATGCTTTGCATGTATGAGGCCCCGGGTTCAATCCCCGGCATCTCCAGGAGGTTTTATGAAGACGACAAACTTGTAGCCTGTCCTACAGGCACAAAAGACTTCAGAAAAAGGTGCACATAGCTGGCTTATGAGCTGGACGGAACGTTAAGAACGCTCCTTCATCTAAAATAAAGCAAAATGATGAAGTACAGAAATACCTGTTGAATGTTTCTCGCTACGTTAAACAAGCACCATAGTGGTTATTTGGAGGTCATGGTGATGCCACGCCCCTGTGACATGGTTGCTTGTCTTCTTTTAACCTGTCAGATCTCTATCCAGACAGTCATGCACCAAAACTCAAGAGTAACACTGCCCTTACAAACCCTCTGTGTAGCTGTTTGTGAGGTGATTATATAAATGTTGTACTACAGAGTAGAATAGGTGGAACAACACGTGTGACGTGTGCATTTCACGCCCCAACCACAGGTGCGCCTCACAGTGGTTGTCGTGGCCGAGCGGTTAAGGCGATGGACTAGAAATCCATTGGGGTCTCCCCGCGCAGGTTCGAATCCTGCCGACAACGTCCGCTTATCTTCTTCATGCACTGTCTGATGTAATACTGAGAATTCTCGTGTCTCCCCACCAGCCATGAGAACCGGAGGAACCTCTTGGAAGAGTAGCCAAATCTCTTGAAAAATGAACAGAGAGAATCTGCTCGCTTTCAAGCCAGCCAGTCTTAGAATTGGACTGGACCTGCACTACTGACGCTCCCGCAGAGTCCTTTACTTCATTATTTATTTTTTTGCGGTATAGCTTTTGTAGTCATTAATGATACTGCTATTAGTTATAGGTATGTCAAACTACACTGTTCTCTTTTAGGTGTGCCTGCCTCTCCCTCTCCCTCTCCTCTGTTGCTCCTCCTCTCCTCGTCCAACTTTAATAATGATACAAAATGCTGACTGGGCACTACAATGCAGCTCACGCATAGCGATGGTGGTATAGTGGTGAGCATAGCTGCCTTCCAAGCAGTTGACCCGGGTTCGATTCCCGGCCATCGCAGTTACGCAGTGTAGTTTTACAGCAAGCGGCAACCTCCGGGGCTGAGAAGTGAAGCCGATGGGGAAATTCCAAATTGCAGTTCCTCCAATGGCTGGCTCCAAAAGCGAGTCAATACCCATTGACCCTCGCGTTAAAATGCCCCAAATTACGGCAGAAATAAATCCCGCAAAACGGCCGACTTCAAGCCAACAGCTAGCGTTAGGCTCCGCTCCGCCCTCTTGTCCAAATGCGCTCACTTGTGGCTCAGGTTGTATATTGACAATGACAACACACTGTATATTCCAGCTTAGGTCGATCTACATCCTCTTTTTTCATTCTCATCTCTTTTCGTTGCTGTCTTTATTTCTTTTTTAATCGCAGGGGATGTAGCTCAGTGGTAGAGCGCATGCTTTGCATGTATGAGGCCCCGGGTTCAATCCCCGGCATCTCCAGGAGGTTTTATGAAGACGACAAACTTGTAGCCTGTCCTACAGGCACAAAAGACTTCAGAAAAAGGTGCACATAGCTGGCTTATGAGCTGGACGGAACGTTAAGAACGCTCCTTCATCTAAAATAAAGCAAAATGATGAAGTACAGAAATACCTGTTGAATGTTTCTCGCTACGTTAAACAAGCACCATAGTGGTTATTTGGAGGTCATGGTGATGCCACGCCCCTGTGACATGGTTGCTTGTCTTCTTTTAACCTGTCAGATCTCTATCCAGACAGTCATGCACCAAAACTCAAGAGTAACACTGCCCTTACAAACCCTCTGTGTAGCTGTTTGTGAGGTGATTATATAAATGTTGTACTACAGAGTAGAATAGGTGGAACAACACGTGTGACGTGTGCATTTCACGCCCCAACCACAGGTGCGCCTCACAGTGGTTGTCGTGGCCGAGCGGTTAAGGCGATGGACTAGAAATCCATTGGGGTCTCCCCGCGCAGGTTCGAATCCTGCCGACAACGTCCGCTTATCTTCTTCATGCACTGTCTGATGTAATACTGAGAATTCTCGTGTCTCCCCACCAGCCATGAGAACCGGAGGAACCTCTTGGAAGAGTAGCCAAATCTCTTGAAAAATGAACAGAGAGAATCTGCTCGCTTTCAAGCCAGCCAGTCTTAGAATTGGACTGGACCTGCACTACTGACGCTCCCGCAGAGTCCTTTACTTCATTATTTATTTTTTTGCGGTATAGCTTTTGTAGTCATTAATGATACTGCTATTAGTTATAGGTATGTCAAACTACACTGTTCTCTTTTAGGTGTGCCTGCCTCTCCCTCTCCCTCTCCTCTGTTGCTCCTCCTCTCCTCGTCCAACTTTAATAATGATACAAAATGCTGACTGGGCACTACAATGCAGCTCACGCATAGCGATGGTGGTATAGTGGTGAGCATAGCTGCCTTCCAAGCAGTTGACCCGGGTTCGATTCCCGGCCATCGCAGTTACGCAGTGTAGTTTTAAAGCAAGCGGCAACCTCCGGGGCTGAGAAGTGAAGCCGATGGGGAAATGCCAAATTGCAGTTCCTCCAATGGCTGGCTCCAAAAGCGAGTCAATACCCATTGACCCTCGCGTTAAAATGCCCCAAATTACGGCAGAAATAAATCCCGCAAAACGGCCGACTTCAAGCCAACAGCTAGCGTTAGGCTCCGCTCCGCCCTCTTGTCCAAATGCGCTCACTTGTGGCTCAGGTTGTATATTGACAATGACAACACACTGTATATTCCAGCTTAGGTCGATCTACATCCTCTTTTTTCATTCTCATCTCTTTTCGTTGCTGTCTTTATTTCTTTTTTAATCGCAGGGGATGTAGCTCAGTGGTAGAGCGCATGCTTTGCATGTATGAGGCCCCGGGTTCAATCCCCGGCATCTCCAGGAGGTTTTATGAAGACGACAAACTTGTAGCCTGTCCTACAGGCACAAAAGACTTCAGAAAAAGGTGCACATAGCTGGCTTATGAGCTGGACGGAACGTTAAGAACGCTCCTTCATCTAAAATAAAGCAAAATGATGAAGTACAGAAATACCTGTTGAATGTTTCTCGCTACGTTAAACAAGCACCATAGTGGTTATTTGGAGGTCATGGTGATGCCACGCCCCTGTGACATGGTTGCTTGTCTTCTTTTAACCTGTCAGATCTCTATCCAGACAGTCATGCACCAAAACTCAAGAGTAACACTGCCCTTACAAACCCTCTGTGTAGCTGTTTGTGAGGTGATTATATAAATGTTGTACTACAGAGTAGAATAGGTGGAACAACACGTGTGACGTGTGCATTTCACGCCCCAACCACAGGTGCGCCTCACAGTGGTTGTCGTGGCCGAGCGGTTAAGGCGATGGACTAGAAATCCATTGGGGTCTCCCCGCGCAGGTTCGAATCCTGCCGACAACGTCCGCTTATCTTCTTCATGCACTGTCTGATGTAATACTGAGAATTCTCGTGTCTCCCCACCAGCCATGAGAACCGGAGGAACCTCTTGGAAGAGTAGCCAAATCTCTTGAAAAATGAACAGAGAGAATCTGCTCGCTTTCAAGCCAGCCAGTCTTAGAATTGGACTGGACCTGCACTACTGACGCTCCCGCAGAGTCCTTTACTTCATTATTTATTTTTTTGCGGTATAGCTTTTGTAGTCATTAATGATACTGCTATTAGTTATAGGTATGTCAAACTACACTGTTCTCTTTTAGGTGTGCCTGCCTCTCCCTCTCCTCTGTTGCTCCTCCTCTCCTCGTCCAACTTTAATAATGATACAAAATGCTGACTGGGCACTACAATGCAGCTCACGCATAGCGATGGTGGTATAGTGGTGAGCATAGCTGCCTTCCAAGCAGTTGACCCGGGTTCGATTCCCGGCCATCGCAGTTCCGCAGTGTAGTTTTAAAGCAAGCGGCAACCTCCGGGGCTGAAAAGTGAAGCCGATGGGGAAATGCCAAATTGCAGTTCCTCCAATGTCTACTTGAGGCTGGCTCCAAAAGCGAGTCAATACCCATTGACCCTCGCGTTAAAATGCCCCAAATTACGGCAGAAATAAATCCCGCAAAACGGCCGACTTCAAGCCAACAGCTAGCGTTAGGCTCCGCTCCGCCCTCTTGTCCAAATGCGCTCACTTGTGGCTCAGGTTGTATATTGACAATGACAGCACACTGTATATTCCAGCTTAGGTCGATCTACATCCTCTTTTTTCATTCTCATCTCTTTTCGTTGCTGTCTTTATTTCTTTTTTAATCGCAGGGGATGTAGCTCAGTGGTAGAGCGCATGCTTTGCATGTATGAGGCCCCGGGTTCAATCCCCGGCATCTCCAGGAGGTTTTATGAAGACGACAAACTTGTAGCCTGTCCTACAGGCACAAAAGACTTCAGAAAAAGGTGCACATAGCTGGCTTATGAGCTGGACGGAACGTTAAGAACGCTCCTTCATCTAAAATAAAGCAAAATGATGAAGTACAGAAATACCTGTTGAATGTTTCTCGCTACGTTAAACAAGCACCATAGTGGTTATTTGGAGGTCATGGTGATGCCACGCCCCTGTGACATGGTTGCTTGTCTTCTTTTAACCTGTCAGATCTCTATCCAGACAGTCATGCACCAAAACTCAAGAGTAACACTGCCCTTACAAACCCTCTGTGTAGCTGTTTGTGAGGTGATTATATAAATGTTGTACTACAGAGTAGAATAGGTGGAACAACACGTGTGACGTGTGCATTTCACGCCCCAACCACAGGTGCGCCTCACAGTGGTTGTCGTGGCCGAGCGGTTAAGGCGATGGACTAGAAATCCATTGGGGTCTCCCCGCGCAGGTTCGAATCCTGCCGACAACGTCCGCTTATCTTCTTCATGCACTGTCTGATGTAATACTGAGAATTCTCGTGTCTCCCCACCAGCCATGAGAACCGGAGGAACCTCTTGGAAGAGTAGCCAAATCTCTTGAAAAATGAACAGAGAGAATCTGCTCGCTTTCAAGCCAGCCAGTCTTAGAATTGGACTGGACCTGCACTACTGACGCTCCCGCAGAGTCCTTTACTTCATTATTTATTTTTTTGCGGTATAGCTTTTGTAGTCATTAATGATACTGCTATTAGTTATAGGTATGTCAAACTACACTGTTCTCTTTTAGGTGTGCCTGCCTCTCCCTCTCCTCTGTTGCTCCTCCTCTCCTCGTCCAACTTTAATAATGATACAAAATGCTGACTGGGCACTACAATGCAGCTCACGCATAGCGATGGTGGTATAGTGGTGAGCATAGCTGCCTTCCAAGCAGTTGACCCGGGTTCGATTCCCGGCCATCGCAGTTCCGCAGTGTAGTTTTAAAGCAAGCGGCAACCTCCGGGGCTGAAAAGTGAAGCCGATGGGGAAATGCCAAATTGCAGTTCCTCCAATGTCTACTTGAGGCTGGCTCCAAAAGCGAGTCAATACCCATTGACCCTCGCGTTAAAATGCCCCAAATTACGGCAGAAATAAATCCCGCAAAACGGCCGACTTCAAGCCAACAGCTAGCGTTAGGCTCCGCTCCGCCCTCTTGTCCAAATGCGCTCACTTGTGGCTCAGGTTGTATATTGACAATGACAGCACACTGTATATTCCAGCTTAGGTCGATCTACATCCTCTTTTTTCATTCTCATCTCTTTTCGTTGCTGTCTTTATTTCTTTTTTAATCGCAGGGGATGTAGCTCAGTGGTAGAGCGCATGCTTTGCATGTATGAGGCCCCGGGTTCAATCCCCGGCATCTCCAGGAGGTTTTATGAAGACGACAAACTTGTAGCCTGTCCTACAGGCACAAAAGACTTCAGAAAAAGGTGCACATAGCTGGCTTATGAGCTGGACGGAACGTTAAGAACGCTCCTTCATCTAAAATAAAGCAAAATGATGAAGTACAGAAATACCTGTTGAATGTTTCTCGCTACGTTAAACAAGCACCATAGTGGTTATTTGGAGGTCATGGTGATGCCACGCCCCTGTGACATGGTTGCTTGTCTTCTTTTAACCTGTCAGATCTCTATCCAGACAGTCATGCACCAAAACTCAAGAGTAACACTGCCCTTACAAACCCTCTGTGTAGCTGTTTGTGAGGTGATTATATAAATGTTGTACTACAGAGTAGAATAGGTGGAACAACACGTGTGACGTGTGCATTTCACGCCCCAACCACAGGTGCGCCTCACAGTGGTTGTCGTGGCCGAGCGGTTAAGGCGATGGACTAGAAATCCATTGGGGTCTCCCCGCGCAGGTTCGAATCCTGCCGACAACGTCCGCTTATCTTCTTCATGCACTGTCTGATGTAATACTGAGAATTCTCGTGTCTCCCCACCAGCCATGAGAACCGGAGGAACCTCTTGGAAGAGTAGCCAAATCTCTTGAAAAATGAACAGAGAGAATCTGCTCGCTTTCAAGCCAGCCAGTCTTAGAATTGGACTGGACCTGCACTACTGACGCTCCCGCAGAGTCCTTTACTTCATTATTTATTTTTTTGCGGTATAGCTTTTGTAGTCATTAATGATACTGCTATTAGTTATAGGTATGTCAAACTACACTGTTCTCTTTTAGGTGTGCCTGCCTCTCCCTCTCCCTCTCCTCTGTTGCTCCTCCTCTCCTCGTCCAACTTTAATAATGATACAAAATGCTGACTGGGCACTACAATGCAGCTCACGCATAGCGATGGTGGTATAGTGGTGAGCATAGCTGCCTTCCAAGCAGTTGACCCGGGTTCGATTCCCGGCCATCGCAGTTACGCAGTGTAGTTTTAAAGCAAGCGGCAACCTCCGGGGCTGAGAAGTGAAGCCGATGGGGAAATGCCAAATTGCAGTTCCTCCAATGGCTGGCTCCAAAAGCGAGTCAATACCCATTGACCCTCGCGTTAAAATGCCCCAAATTACGGCAGAAATAAATCCCGCAAAAAGGCCGACTTCAAGCCAACAGCTAGCGTTAGGCTCCGCTCCGCCCTCTTGTCCAAATGCGCTCACTTGTGGCTCAGGTTGTATATTGACAATGACAACACACTGTATATTCCAGCTTAGGTCGATCTACATCCTCTTTTTTCATTCTCATCTCTTTTCGTTGCTGTCTTTATTTCTTTTTTAATCGCAGGGGATGTAGCTCAGTGGTAGAGCGCATGCTTTGCATGTATGAGGCCCCGGGTTCAATCCCCGGCATCTCCAGGAGGTTTTATGAAGACGACAAACTTGTAGCCTGTCCTACAGGCACAAAAGACTTCAGAAAAAGGTGCACATAGCTGGCTTATGAGCTGGACGGAACGTTAAGAACGCTCCTTCATCTAAAATAAAGCAAAATGATGAAGTACAGAAATACCTGTTGAATGTTTCTCGCTACGTTAAACAAGCACCATAGTGGTTATTTGGAGGTCATGGTGATGCCACGCCCCTGTGACATGGTTGCTTGTCTTCTTTTAACCTGTCAGATCTCTATCCAGACAGTCATGCACCAAAACTCAAGAGTAACACTGCCCTTACAAACCCTCTGTGTAGCTGTTTGTGAGGTGATTATATAAATGTTGTACTACAGAGTAGAATAGGTGGAACAACACGTGTGACGTGTGCATTTCACGCCCCAACCACAGGTGCGCCTCACAGTGGTTGTCGTGGCCGAGCGGTTAAGGCGATGGACTAGAAATCCATTGGGGTCTCCCCGCGCAGGTTCGAATCCTGCCGACAACGTCCGCTTATCTTCTTCATGCACTGTCTGATGTAATACTGAGAATTCTCGTGTCTCCCCACCAGCCATGAGAACCGGAGGAACCTCTTGGAAGAGTAGCCAAATCTCTTGAAAAATGAACAGAGAGAATCTGCTCGCTTTCAAGCCAGCCAGTCTTAGAATTGGACTGGACCTGCACTACTGACGCTCCCGCAGAGTCCTTTACTTCATTATTTATTTTTTTGCGGTATAGCTTTTGTAGTCATTAATGATACTGCTATTAGTTATAGGTATGTCAAACTACACTGTTCTCTTTTAGGTGTGCCTGCCTCTCCCTCTCCCTCTCCTCTGTTGCTCCTCCTCTCCTCGTCCAACTTTAATAATGATACAAAATGCTGACTGGGCACTACAATGCAGCTCACGCATAGCGATGGTGGTATAGTGGTGAGCATAGCTGCCTTCCAAGCAGTTGACCCGGGTTCGATTCCCGGCCATCGCAGTTCCGCAGTGTAGTTTTAAAGCAAGCGGCAACCTCCGGGGCTGAAAAGTGAAGCCGATGGGGAAATGCCAAATTGCAGTTCCTCCAATGTCTACTTGAGGCTGGCTCCAAAAGCGAGTCAATACCCATTGACCCTCGCGTTAAAATGCCCCAAATTACGGCAGAAATAAATCCCGCAAAACGGCCGACTTCAAGCCAACAGCTAGCGTTAGGCTCCGCTCCGCCCTCTTGTCCAAATGCGCTCACTTGTGGCTCAGGTTGTATATTGACAATGACAGCACACTGTATATTCCAGCTTAGGTCGATCTACATCCTCTTTTTTCATTCTCATCTCTTTTCGTTGCTGTCTTTATTTCTTTTTTAATCGCAGGGGATGTAGCTCAGTGGTAGAGCGCATGCTTTGCATGTATGAGGCCCCGGGTTCAATCCCCGGCATCTCCAGGAGGTTTTATGAAGACGACAAACTTGTAGCCTGTCCTACAGGCACAAAAGACTTCAGAAAAAGGTGCACATAGCTGGCTTATGAGCTGGACGGAACGTTAAGAACGCTCCTTCATCTAAAATAAAGCAAAATGATGAAGTACAGAAATACCTGTTGAATGTTTCTCGCTACGTTAAACAAGCACCATAGTGGTTATTTGGAGGTCATGGTGATGCCACGCCCCTGTGACATGGTTGCTTGTCTTCTTTTAACCTGTCAGATCTCTATCCAGACAGTCATGCACCAAAACTCAAGAGTAACACTGCCCTTACAAACCCTCTGTGTAGCTGTTTGTGAGGTGATTATATAAATGTTGTACTACAGAGTAGAATAGGTGGAACAACACGTGTGACGTGTGCATTTCACGCCCCAACCACAGGTGCGCCTCACAGTGGTTGTCGTGGCCGAGCGGTTAAGGCGATGGACTAGAAATCCATTGGGGTCTCCCCGCGCAGGTTCGAATCCTGCCGACAACGTCCGCTTATCTTCTTCATGCACTGTCTGATGTAATACTGAGAATTCTCGTGTCTCCCCACCAGCCATGAGAACCGGAGGAACCTCTTGGAAGAGTAGCCAAATCTCTTGAAAAATGAACAGAGAGAATCTGCTCGCTTTCAAGCCAGCCAGTCTTAGAATTGGACTGGACCTGCACTACTGACGCTCCCGCAGAGTCCTTTACTTCATTATTTATTTTTTTGCGGTATAGCTTTTGTAGTCATTAATGATACTGCTATTAGTTATAGGTATGTCAAACTACACTGTTCTCTTTTAGGTGTGCCTGCCTCTCCCTCTCCTCTGTTGCTCCTCCTCTCCTCGTCCAACTTTAATAATGATACAAAATGCTGACTGGGCACTACAATGCAGCTCACGCATAGCGATGGTGGTATAGTGGTGAGCATAGCTGCCTTCCAAGCAGTTGACCCGGGTTCGATTCCCGGCCATCGCAGTTCCGCAGTGTAGTTTTAAAGCAAGCGGCAACCTCCGGGGCTGAAAAGTGAAGCCGATGGGGAAATGCCAAATTGCAGTTCCTCCAATGTCTACTTGAGGCTGGCTCCAAAAGCGAGTCAATACCCATTGACCCTCGCGTTAAAATGCCCCAAATTACGGCAGAAATAAATCCCGCAAAACGGCCGACTTCAAGCCAACAGCTAGCGTTAGGCTCCGCTCCGCCCTCTTGTCCAAATGCGCTCACTTGTGGCTCAGGTTGTATATTGACAATGACAGCACACTGTATATTCCAGCTTAGGTCGATCTACATCCTCTTTTTTCATTCTCATCTCTTTTCGTTGCTGTCTTTATTTCTTTTTTAATCGCAGGGGATGTAGCTCAGTGGTAGAGCGCATGCTTTGCATGTATGAGGCCCCGGGTTCAATCCCCGGCATCTCCAGGAGGTTTTATGAAGACGACAAACTTGTAGCCTGTCCTACAGGCACAAAAGACTTCAGAAAAAGGTGCACATAGCTGGCTTATGAGCTGGACGGAACGTTAAGAACGCTCCTTCATCTAAAATAAAGCAAAATGATGAAGTACAGAAATACCTGTTGAATGTTTCTCGCTACGTTAAACAAGCACCATAGTGGTTATTTGGAGGTCATGGTGATGCCACGCCCCTGTGACATGGTTGCTTGTCTTCTTTTAACCTGTCAGATCTCTATCCAGACAGTCATGCACCAAAACTCAAGAGTAACACTGCCCTTACAAACCCTCTGTGTAGCTGTTTGTGAGGTGATTATATAAATGTTGTACTACAGAGTAGAATAGGTGGAACAACACGTGTGACGTGTGCATTTCACGCCCCAACCACAGGTGCGCCTCACAGTGGTTGTCGTGGCCGAGCGGTTAAGGCGATGGACTAGAAATCCATTGGGGTCTCCCCGCGCAGGTTCGAATCCTGCCGACAACGTCCGCTTATCTTCTTCATGCACTGTCTGATGTAATACTGAGAATTCTCGTGTCTCCCCACCAGCCATGAGAACCGGAGGAACCTCTTGGAAGAGTAGCCAAATCTCTTGAAAAATGAACAGAGAGAATCTCCTCGCTTTCAAGCCAGCTAGTCTTAGAATTGGACTGGACCTGCACTACTGACGCTCCCGCAGAGTCCTTTACTTCATTATTTATTTTTTTGCGGTATAGCTTTTGTAGTCATTAATGATACTGCTATTAGTTATAGGTATGTCAAACTACACTGTTCTCTTTTAGGTGTGCCTGCCTCTCCCTCTCCCTCTCCTCTGTTGCTCCTCCTCTCCTCGTCCAACTTTAATAATGATACAAAATGCTGACTGGGCACTACAATGCAGCTCACGCATAGCGATGGTGGTATAGTGGTGAGCATAGCTGCCTTCCAAGCAGTTGACCCGGGTTCGATTCCCGGCCATCGCAGTTCCGCAGTGTAGTTTTAAAGCAAGCGGCAACCTCCGGGGCTGAAAAGTGAAGCCGATGGGGAAATGCCAAATTGCAGTTCCTCCAATGGCTACTTGAGGCTGGCTCCAAAAGCGAGTCAATACCCATTGACCCTCGCGTTAAAATGCCCCAAATTACGGCAGAAATAAATCCCGCAAAACGGCCGACTTCAAGCCAACAGCTAGCGTTAGGCTCCGCTCCGCCCTCTTGTCCAAATGCGCTCACTTGTGGCTCAGGTTGTATATTGACAATGACAACACACTGTATATTCCAGCTTAGGTCGATCTACATCCTCTTTTTTCATTCTCATCTCTTTTCGTTGCTGTCTTTATTTCTTTTTTAATCGCAGGGGATGTAGCTCAGTGGTAGAGCGCATGCTTTGCATGTATGAGGCCCCGGGTTCAATCCCCGGCATCTCCAGGAGGTTTTATGAAGACGACAAACTTGTAGCCTGTCCTACAGGCACAAAAGACTTCAGAAAAAGGTGCACATAGCTGGCTTATGAGCTGGACGGAACGTTAAGAACGCTCCTTCATCTAAAATAAAGCAAAATGATGAAGTACAGAAATACCTGTTGAATGTTTCTCGCTACGTTAAACAAGCACCATAGTGGTTATTTGGAGGTCATGGTGATGCCACGCCCCTGTGACATGGTTGCTTGTCTTCTTTTAACCTGTCAGATCTCTATCCAGACAGTCATGCACCAAAACTCAAGAGTAACACTGCCCTTACAAACCCTCTGTGTAGCTGTTTGTGAGGTGATTATATAAATGTTGTACTACAGAGTAGAATAGGTGGAACAACACGTGTGACGTGTGCATTTCACGCCCCAACCACAGGTGCGCCTCACAGTGGTTGTCGTGGCCGAGCGGTTAAGGCGATGGACTAGAAATCCATTGGGGTCTCCCCGCGCAGGTTCGAATCCTGCCGACAACGTCCGCTTATCTTCTTCATGCACTGTCTGATGTAATACTGAGAATTCTCGTGTCTCCCCACCAGCCATGAGAACCGGAGGAACCTCTTGGAAGAGTAGCCAAATCTCTTGAAAAATGAACAGAGAGAATCTGCTCGCTTTCAAGCCAGCCAGTCTTAGAATTGGACTGGACCTGCACTACTGACGCTCCCGCAGAGTCCTTTACTTCATTATTTATTTTTTTGCGGTATAGCTTTTGTAGTCATTAATGATACTGCTATTAGTTATAGGTATGTCAAACTACACTGTTCTCTTTTAGGTGTGCCTGCCTCTCCCTCTCCCTCTCCTCTGTTGCTCCTCCTCTCCTCGTCCAACTTTAATAATGATACAAAATGCTGACTGGGCACTACAATGCAGCTCACGCATAGCGATGGTGGTATAGTGGTGAGCATAGCTGCCTTCCAAGCAGTTGACCCGGGTTCGATTCCCGGCCATCGCAGTTCCGCAGTGTAGTTTTAAAGCAAGCGGCAACCTCCGGGGCTGAGAAGTGAAGCCGATGGGGAAATTCCAAATTGCAGTTCCTCCAATGGCTGGCTCCAAAAGCGAGTCAATACCCATTGACCCTCGCGTTAAAATGCCCCAAATTACGGCAGAAATAAATCCCGCAAAACGGCCGACTTCAAGCCAACAGCTAGCGTTAGGCTCCGCTCCGCCCTCTTGTCCAAATGTGGCTCAGGTTGTATATTGACAATGACAACACACTGTATATTCCAGCTTAGGTCGATCTACATCCTCTTTTTTCATTCTCATCTCTTTTCGTTGCTGTCTTTATTTCTTTTTTAATCGCAGGGGATGTAGCTCAGTGGTAGAGCGCATGCTTTGCATGTATGAGGCCCCGGGTTCAATCCCCGGCATCTCCAGGAGGTTTTATGAAGACGACAAACTTGTAGCCTGTCCTACAGGCACAAAAGACTTCAGAAAAAGGTGCACATAGCTGGCTTATGAGCTGGACGGAACGTTAAGAACGCTCCTTCATCTAAAATAAAGCAAAATGATGAAGTACAGAAATACCTGTTGAATGTTTCTCGCTACGTTAAACAAGCACCATAGTGGTTATTTGGAGGTCATGGTGATGCCACGCCCCTGTGACATGGTTGCTTGTCTTCTTTTAACCTGTCAGATCTCTATCCAGACAGTCATGCACCAAAACTCAAGAGTAACACTGCCCTTACAAACCCTCTGTGTAGCTGTTTGTGAGGTGATTATATAAATGTTGTACTACAGAGTAGAATAGGTGGAACAACACGTGTGACGTGTGCATTTCACGCCCCAACCACAGGTGCGCCTCACAGTGGTTGTCGTGGCCGAGCGGTTAAGGCGATGGACTAGAAATCCATTGGGGTCTCCCCGCGCAGGTTCGAATCCTGCCGACAACGTCCGCTTATCTTCTTCATGCACTGTCTGATGTAATACTGAGAATTCTCGTGTCTCCCCACCAGCCATGAGAACCGGAGGAACCTCTTGGAAGAGTAGCCAAATCTCTTGAAAAATGAACAGAGAGAATCTCCTCGCTTTCAAGCCAGCCAGTCTTAGAATTGGACTGGACCTGCACTACTGACGCTCCCGCAGAGTCCTTTACTTCATTATTTATTTTTTTGCGGTATAGCTTTTGTAGTCATTAATGATACTGCTATTAGTTATAGGTATGTCAAACTACACTGTTCTCTTTTAGGTGTGCCTGCCTCTCCCTCTCCTCTGTTGCTCCTCCTCTCCTCGTCCAACTTTAATAATGATACAAAATGCTGACTGGGCACTACAATGCAGCTCACGCATAGCGATGGTGGTATAGTGGTGAGCATAGCTGCCTTCCAAGCAGTTGACCCGGGTTCGATTCCCGGCCATTGCAGTTCCGCAGTGTAGTTTTAAAGCAAGCGGCAACCTCCGGGGCTGAAAAGTGAAGCCGATGGGGAAATGCCAAATTGCAGTTCCTCCAATGGCTACTTGAGGCTGGCTCCAAAAGCGAGTCAATACCCATTGACCCTCGCGTTAAAATGCCCCAAATTACGGCAGAAATAAATCCCGCAAAACGGCCGACTTCAAGCCAACAGCTAGCGTTAGGCTCCGCTCCGCCCTCTTGTCCAAATGCGCTCACTTGTGGCTCAGGTTGTATATTGACAATGACAACACACTGTATATTCCAGCTTAGGTCGATCTACATCCTCTTTTTTCATTCTCATCTCTTTTCGTTGCTGTCTTTATTTCTTTTTTAATCGCAGGGGATGTAGCTCAGTGGTAGAGCGCATGCTTTGCATGTATGAGGCCCCGGGTTCAATCCCCGGCATCTCCAGGAGGTTTTATGAAGACGACAAACTTGTAGCCTGTCCTACAGGCACAAAAGACTTCAGAAAAAGGTGCACATAGCTGGCTTATGAGCTGGACGGAACGTTAAGAACGCTCCTTCATCTAAAATAAAGCAAAATGATGAAGTACAGAAATACCTGTTGAATGTTTCTCGCTACGTTAAACAAGCACCATAGTGGTTATTTGGAGGTCATGGTGATGCCACGCCCCTGTGACATGGTTGCTTGTCTTCTTTTAACCTGTCAGATCTCTATCCAGACAGTCATGCACCAAAACTCAAGAGTAACACTGCCCTTACAAACCCTCTGTGTAGCTGTTTGTGAGGTGATTATATAAATGTTGTACTACAGAGTAGAATAGGTGGAACAACACGTGTGACGTGTGCATTTCACGCCCCAACCACAGGTGCGCCTCACAGTGGTTGTCGTGGCCGAGCAGTTAAGGCGATGGACTAGAAATCCATTGGGGTCTCCCCGCGCAGGTTCGAATCCTGCCGACAACGTCCGCTTATCTTCTTCATGCACTGTCTGATGTAATACTGAGAATTCTCGTGTCTCCCCATCAGCCATGAGAACCGGAGGAACCTCTTGGAAGAGTAGCCAAATCTCTTGAAAAATGAACAGAGAGAATCTCCTCGCTTTCAAGCCAGCCAGTCTTAGAATTGGACTGGACCTGCACTACTGACGCTCCCGCAGAGTCCTTTACTTCATTATTTATTTTTTTGCGGTATAGCTTTTGTAGTCATTAATGATACTGCTATTAGTTATAGGTATGTCAAACTACACTGTTCTCTTTTAGGTGTGCCTGCCTCTCCCTCTCCCTCTCCTCTGTTGCTCCTCCTCTCCTCGTCCAACTTTAATAATGATACAAAATGCTGACTGGGCACTACAATGCAGCTCACGCATAGCGATGGTGGTATAGTGGTGAGCATAGCTGCCTTCCAAGCAGTTGACCCGGGTTCGATTCCCGGCCATCGCAGTTCCGCAGTGTAGTTTTAAAGCAAGCGGCAACCTCCGGGGCTGAGAAGTGAAGCCGATGGGGAAATTCCAAATTGCAGTTCCTCCAATGGCTGGCTCCAAAAGCGAGTCAATACCCATTGACCCTCGCGTTAAAATGCCCCAAATTACGGCAGAAATAAATCCCGCAACGGCCTACGTCAAGCCAACAGCTAGCGTTAGGCTCCGCTCCGCCCTCTTGTCCAAATGCGCTCACTTGTGGCTCAGGTTGTATATTGACAATGACAACACACTGTATATTCCAGCTTAGGTCGATCTACATCCTCTTTTTTCATTCTCATCTCTTTTCGTTGCTGTCTTTATTTCTTTTTTAATCGCAGGGGATGTAGCTCAGTGGTAGAGCGCATGCTTTGCATGTATGAGGCCCCGGGTTCAATCCCCGGCATCTCCAGGAGGTTTTATGAAGACGACAAACTTGTAGCCTGTCCTACAGGCACAAAAGACTTCAGAAAAAGGTGCACATAGCTGGCTTATGAGCTGGACGGAACGTTAAGAACGCTCCTTCATCTAAAATAAAGCAAAATGATGAAGTACAGAAATACCTGTTGAATGTTTCTCGCTACGTTAAACAAGCACCATAGTGGTTATTTGGAGGTCATGGTGATGCCACGCCCCTGTGACATGGTTGCTTGTCTTCTTTTAACCTGTCAGATCTCTATCCAGACAGTCATGCACCAAAACTCAAGAGTAACACTGCCCTTACAAACCCTCTGTGTAGCTGTTTGTGAGGTGATTATATAAATGTTGTACTACAGAGTAGAATAGGTGGAACAACACGTGTGACGTGTGCATTTCACGCCCCAACCACAGGTGCGCCTCACAGTGGTTGTCGTGGCCGAGCGGTTAAGGCGATGGACTAGAAATCCATTGGGGTCTCCCCGCGCAGGTTCGAATCCTGCCGACAACGTCCGCTTATCTTCTTCATGCACTGTCTGATGTAATACTGAGAATTCTCGTGTCTCCCCACCAGCCATGAGAACCGGAGGAACCTCTTGGAAGAGTAGCCAAATCTCTTGAAAAATGAACAGAGAGAATCTCCTCGCTTTCAAGCCAGCCAGTCTTAGAATTGGACTGGACCTGCACTACTGACGCTCCCGCAGAGTCCTTTACTTCATTATTTATTTTTTTGCGGTATAGCTTTTGTAGTCATTAATGATACTGCTATTAGTTATAGGTATGTCAAACTACACTGTTCTCTTTTAGGTGTGCCTGCCTCTCCCTCTCCCTCTCCTCTGTTGCTCGTCCTCTCCTCGTCCAACTTTAATAATGATACAAAATGCTGACTGGGCACTACAATGCAGCTCACGCATAGCGATGGTGGTATAGTGGTGAGCATAGCTGCCTTCCAAGCAGTTGACCCGGGTTCGATTCCCGGCCATCGCAGTTCCGCAGTGTAGTTTTAAAGCAAGCGGCAACCTCCGGGGCTGAGAAGTGAAGCCGATGGGGAAATGCCAAATTGCAGTTCCTCCAATGGCTGGCTCCAAAAGCGAGTCAATACCCATTGACCCTCGCGTTAAAATGCCCCAAATTACGGCAGAAATAAATCCCGCAACACGGCCTACTTCAAGCCAACAGCTAGCGTTAGGCTCCGCTCCGCCCTCTTGTCCAAATGCGCTCACTTGTGGCTCAGGTTGTATATTGACAATGACAACACACTGTATATTCCAGCTTAGGTCGATCTACATCCTCTTTTTTCATTCTCATCTCTTTTCGTTGCTGTCTTTATTTCTTTTTTAATCGCAGGGGATGTAGCTCAGTGGTAGAGCGCATGCTTTGCATGTATGAGGCCCCGGGTTCAATCCCCGGCATCTCCAGGAGGTTTTATGAAGACGACAAACTTGTAGCCTGTCCTACAGGCACAAAAGACTTCAGAAAAAGGTGCACATAGCTGGCTTATGAGCTGGACGGAATGTTAATAACGCTCCTTCATCTAAAATAAAGCAAAATGATGAAGTACAGAAATACCTGTTGAATGTTTCTCGCTACGTTAAACAAGCACCATAGTGGTTATTTGGAGGTCATGGTGATGCCACGCCCCTGTGACATGGTTGCTTGTCTTCTTTTAACCTGTCAGATCTCTATCCAGACAGTCATGCACCAAAACTCAAGAGTAACACTGCCCTTACAAACCCTCTGTGTAGCTGTTTGTGAGGTGATTATATAAATGTTGTACTACAGAGTAGAATAGGTGGAACAACACGTGTGACGTGTGCATTTCACGCCCCAACCACAGGTGCGCCTCACAGTGGTTGTCGTGGCCGAGCGGTTAAGGCGATGGACTAGAAATCCATTGGGGTCTCCCCGCGCAGGTTCGAATCCTGCCGACAACGTCCGCTTATCTTCTTCATGCACTGTCTGATGTAATACTGAGAATTCCCGTGTCTCCCCACCAGCCATGAGAACCGGAGGAACCTCTTGGAAGAGTAGCCAAATCTCTTGAAAAATGAACAGAGAGAATCTGCTCGCTTTCAAGCCAGCCAGTCTTAGAATTGGACTGGACCTGCACTACTGACGCTCCCGCAGAGTCCTTTACTTCATTATTTATTTTTTTGCGGTATAGCTTTTGTAGTCATTAATGATACTGCTATTAGTTATAGGTATGTCAAACTACACTGTTCTCTTTTAGGTGTGCCTGCCTCTCCCTCTCCCTCTCCTCTGTTGCTCCTCCTCTCCTCGTCCAACTTTAATAATGATACAAAATGCTGACTGGGCACTACAATGCAGCTCACGCATAGCGATGGTGGTATAGTGGTGAGCATAGCTGCCTTCCAAGCAGTTGACCCGGGTTCGATTCCCGGCCATCGCAGTTCCGCAGTGTAGTTTTAAAGCAAGCGGCAACCTCCGGGGCTGAGAAGTGAAGCCGATGGGGAAATTCCAAATTGCAGTTCCTCCAATGGCTGGCTCCAAAAGCGAGTCAATACCCATTGACCCTCGCGTTAAAATGCCCCAAATTACGGCAGAAATAAATCCCGCAACGGCCTACGTCAAGCCAACAGCTAGCGTTAGGCTCCGCTCCGCCCTCTTGTCCAAATGCGCTCACTTGTGGCTCAGGTTGTATATTGACAATGACAACACACTGTATATTCCAGCTTAGGTCGATCTACATCCTCTTTTTTCATTCTCATCTCTTTTCGTTGCTGTCTTTATTTCTTTTTTAATCGCAGGGGATGTAGCTCAGTGGTAGAGCGCATGCTTTGCATGTATGAGGCCCCGGGTTCAATCCCCGGCATCTCCAGGAGGTTTTATGAAGACGACAAACTTGTAGCCTGTCCTACAGGCACAAAAGACTTCAGAAAAAGGTGCACATAGCTGGCTTATGAGCTGGACGGAACGTTAAGAACGCTCCTTCATCTAAAATAAAGCAAAATGATGAAGTACAGAAATACCTGTTGAATGTTTCTCGCTACGTTAAACAAGCACCATAGTGGTTATTTGGAGGTCATGGTGATGCCACGCCCCTGTGACATGGTTGCTTGTCTTCTTTTAACCTGTCAGATCTCTATCCAGACAGTCATGCACCAAAACTCAAGAGTAACACTGCCCTTACAAACCCTCTGTGTAGCTGTTTGTGAGGTGATTATATAAATGTTGTACTACAGAGTAGAATAGGTGGAACAACACGTGTGACGTGTGCATTTCACGCCCCAACCACAGGTGCGCCTCACAGTGGTTGTCGTGGCCGAGCGGTTAAGGCGATGGACTAGAAATCCATTGGGGTCTCCCCGCGCAGGTTCGAATCCTGCCGACAACGTCCGCTTATCTTCTTCATGCACTGTCTGATGTAATACTGAGAATTCTCGTGTCTCCCCACCAGCCATGAGAACCGGAGGAACCTCTTGGAAGAGTAGCCAAATCTCTTGAAAAATGAACAGAGAGAATCTGCTCGCTTTCAAGCCAGCCAGTCTTAGAATTGGACTGGACCTGCACTACTGACGCTCCCGCAGAGTCCTTTACTTCATTATTTATTTTTTTGCGGTATAGCTTTTGTAGTCATTAATGATACTGCTATTAGTTATAGGTATGTCAAACTACACTGTTCTCTTTTAGGTGTGCCTGCCTCTCCCTCTCCCTCTCCTCTGTTGCTCCTCCTCTCCTCGTCCAACTTTAATAATGATACAAAATGCTGACTGGGCACTACAATGCAGCTCACGCATAGCGATGGTGGTATAGTGGTGAGCATAGCTGCCTTCCAAGCAGTTGACCCGGGTTCGATTCCCGGCCATCGCAGTTCCGCAGTGTAGTTTTAAAGCAAGCGGCAACCTCCGGGGCTGAGAAGTGAAGCCGATGGGGAAATTCCAAATTGCAGTTCCTCCAATGGCTGGCTCCAAAAGCGAGTCAATACCCATTGACCCTCGCGTTAAAATGCCCCAAATTACGGCAGAAATAAATCCCGCAACGGCCTACGTCAAGCCAACAGCTAGCGTTAGGCTCCGCTCCGCCCTCTTGTCCAAATGCGCTCACTTGTGGCTCAGGTTGTATATTGACAATGACAACACACTGTATATTCCAGCTTAGGTCGATCTACATCCTCTTTTTTCATTCTCATCTCTTTTCGTTGCTGTCTTTATTTCTTTTTTAATCGCAGGGGATGTAGCTCAGTGGTAGAGCGCATGCTTTGCATGTATGAGGCCCCGGGTTCAATCCCCGGCATCTCCAGGAGGTTTTATGAAGACGACAAACTTGTAGCCTGTCCTACAGGCACAAAAGACTTCAGAAAAAGGTGCACATAGCTGGCTTATGAGCTGGACGGAACGTTAAGAACGCTCCTTCATCTAAAATAAAGCAAAATGATGAAGTACAGAAATACCTGTTGAATGTTTCTCGCTACGTTAAACAAGCACCATAGTGGTTATTTGGAGGTCATGGTGATGCCACGCCCCTGTGACATGGTTGCTTGTCTTCTTTTAACCTGTCAGATCTCTATCCAGACAGTCATGCACCAAAACTCAAGAGTAACACTGCCCTTACAAACCCTCTGTGTAGCTGTTTGTGAGGTGATTATATAAATGTTGTACTACAGAGTAGAATAGGTGGAACAACACGTGTGACGTGTGCATTTCACGCCCCAACCACAGGTGCGCCTCACAGTGGTTGTCGTGGCCGAGCGGTTAAGGCGATGGACTAGAAATCCATTGGGGTCTCCCCGCGCAGGTTCGAATCCTGCCGACAACGTCCGCTTATCTTCTTCATGCACTGTCTGATGTAATACTGAGAATTCTCGTGTCTCCCCACCAGCCATGAGAACCGGAGGAACCTCTTGGAAGAGTAGCCAAATCTCTTGAAAAATGAACAGAGAGAATCTGCTCGCTTTCAAGCCAGCCAGTCTTAGAATTGGACTGGACCTGCACTACTGACGCTCCCGCAGAGTCCTTTACTTCATTATTTATTTTTTTGCGGTATAGCTTTTGTAGTCATTAATGATACTGCTATTAGTTATAGGTATGTCAAACTACACTGTTCTCTTTTAGGTGTGCCTGCCTCTCCCTCTCCCTCTCCTCTGTTGCTCCTCCTCTCCTCGTCCAACTTTAATAATGATACAAAATGCTGACTGGGCACTACAATGCAGCTCACGCATAGCGATGGTGGTATAGTGGTGAGCATAGCTGCCTTCCAAGCAGTTGACCCGGGTTCGATTCCCGGCCATCGCAGTTCCGCAGTGTAGTTTTAAAGCAAGCGGCAACCTCCGGGGCTGAGAAGTGAAGCCGATGGGGAAATTCCAAATTGCAGTTCCTCCAATGGCTGGCTCCAAAAGCGAGTCAATACCCATTGACCCTCGCGTTAAAATGCCCCAAATTACGGCAGAAATAAATCCCGCAAAACGGCCGACTTCAAGCCAACAGCTAGCGTTAGGCTCCGCTCCGCCCTCTTGTCCAAATGTGGCTCAGGTTGTATATTGACAATGACAACACACTGTATATTCCAGCTTAGGTCGATCTACATCCTCTTTTTTCATTCTCATCTCTTTTCGTTGCTGTCTTTATTTCTTTTTTAATCGCAGGGGATGTAGCTCAGTGGTAGAGCGCATGCTTTGCATGTATGAGGCCCCGGGTTCAATCCCCGGCATCTCCAGGAGGTTTTATGAAGACGACAAACTTGTAGCCTGTCCTACAGGCACAAAAGACTTCAGAAAAAGGTGCACATAGCTGGCTTATGAGCTGGACGGAACGTTAAGAACGCTCCTTCATCTAAAATAAAGCAAAATGATGAAGTACAGAAATACCTGTTGAATGTTTCTCGCTACGTTAAACAAGCACCATAGTGGTTATTTGGAGGTCATGGTGATGCCACGCCCCTGTGACATGGTTGCTTGTCTTCTTTTAACCTGTCAGATCTCTATCCAGACAGTCATGCACCAAAACTCAAGAGTAACACTGCCCTTACAAACCCTCTGTGTAGCTGTTTGTGAGGTGATTATATAAATGTTGTACTACAGAGTAGAATAGGTGGAACAACACGTGTGACGTGTGCATTTCACGCCCCAACCACAGGTGCGCCTCACAGTGGTTGTCGTGGCCGAGCGGTTAAGGCGATGGACTAGAAATCCATTGGGGTCTCCCCGCGCAGGTTCGAATCCTGCCGACAACGTCCGCTTATCTTCTTCATGCACTGTCTGATGTAATACTGAGAATTCTCGTGTCTCCCCACCAGCCATGAGAACCGGAGGAACCTCTTGGAAGAGTAGCCAAATCTCTTGAAAAATGAACAGAGAGAATCTGCTCGCTTTCAAGCCAGCCAGTCTTAGAATTGGACTGGACCTGCACTACTGACGCTCCCGCAGAGTCCTTTACTTCATTATTTATTTTTTTGCGGTATAGCTTTTGTAGTCATTAATGATACTGCTATTAGTTATAGGTATGTCAAACTACACTGTTCTCTTTTAGGTGTGCCTGCCTCTCCCTCTCCCTCTCCTCTGTTGCTCCTCCTCTCCTCGTCCAACTTTAATAATGATACAAAATGCTGACTGGGCACTACAATGCAGCTCACGCATAGCGATGGTGGTATAGTGGTGAGCATAGCTGCCTTCCAAGCAGTTGACCCGGGTTCGATTCCCGGCCATCGCAGTTACGCAGTGTAGTTTTAAAGCAAGCGGCAACCTCCGGGGCTGAGAAGTGAAGCCGATGGGGAAATGCCAAATTGCAGTTCCTCCAATGGCTGGCTCCAAAAGCGAGTCAATACCCATTGACCCTCGCGTTAAAATGCCCCAAATTACGGCAGAAATAAATCCCGCAAAACGGCCGACTTCAAGCCAACAGCTAGCGTTAGGCTCCGCTCCGCCCTCTTGTCCAAATGCGCTCACTTGTGGCTCAGGTTGTATATTGACAATGACAACACACTGTATATTCCAGCTTAGGTCGATCTACATCCTCTTTTTTCATTCTCATCTCTTTTCGTTGCTGTCTTTATTTCTTTTTTAATCGCAGGGGATGTAGCTCAGTGGTAGAGCGCATGCTTTGCATGTATGAGGCCCCGGGTTCAATCCCCGGCATCTCCAGGAGGTTTTATGAAGACGACAAACTTGTAGCCTGTCCTACAGGCACAAAAGACTTCAGAAAAAGGTGCACATAGCTGGCTTATGAGCTGGACGGAACGTTAAGAACGCTCCTTCATCTAAAATAAAGCAAAATGATGAAGTACAGAAATACCTGTTGAATGTTTCTCGCTACGTTAAACAAGCACCATAGTGGTTATTTGGAGGTCATGGTGATGCCACGCCCCTGTGACATGGTTGCTTGTCTTCTTTTAACCTGTCAGATCTCTATCCAGACAGTCATGCACCAAAACTCAAGAGTAACACTGCCCTTACAAACCCTCTGTGTAGCTGTTTGTGAGGTGATTATATAAATGTTGTACTACAGAGTAGAATAGGTGGAACAACACGTGTGACGTGTGCATTTCACGCCCCAACCACAGGTGCGCCTCACAGTGGTTGTCGTGGCCGAGCGGTTAAGGCGATGGACTAGAAATCCATTGGGGTCTCCCCGCGCAGGTTCGAATCCTGCCGACAACGTCCGCTTATCTTCTTCATGCACTGTCTGATGTAATACTGAGAATTCTCGTGTCTCCCCACCAGCCATGAGAACCGGAGGAACCTCTTGGAAGAGTAGCCAAATCTCTTGAAAAATGAACAGAGAGAATCTGCTCGCTTTCAAGCCAGCCAGTCTTAGAATTGGACTGGACCTGCACTACTGACGCTCCCGCAGAGTCCTTTACTTCATTATTTATTTTTTTGCGGTATAGCTTTTGTAGTCATTAATGATACTGCTATTAGTTATAGGTATGTCAAACTACACTGTTCTCTTTTAGGTGTGCCTGCCTCTCCCTCTCCCTCTCCTCTGTTGCTCCTCCTCTCCTCGTCCAACTTTAATAATGATACAAAATGCTGACTGGGCACTACAATGCAGCTCACGCATAGCGATGGTGGTATAGTGGTGAGCATAGCTGCCTTCCAAGCAGTTGACCCGGGTTCGATTCCCGGCCATCGCAGTTCCGCAGTGTAGTTTTAAAGCAAGCGGCAACCTCCGGGGCTGAGAAGTGAAGCCGATGGGGAAATGCCAAATTGCAGTTCCTCCAATGGCTGGCTCCAAAAGCGAGTCAATACCCATTGACCCTCGCGTTAAAATGCCCCAAATTACGGCAGAAATAAATCCCGCAACGGCCTACTTCAAGCCAACAGCTAGCGTTAGGCTCCGCTCCGCCCTCTTGTCCAAATGCGCTCACTTGTGGCTCAGGTTGTATATTGACAATGACAACACACTGTATATTCCAGCTTAGGTCGATCTACATCCTCTTTTTTCATTCTCATCTCTTTTCGTTGCTGTCTTTATTTCTTTTTTAATCGCAGGGGATGTAGCTCAGTGGTAGAGCGCATGCTTTGCATGTATGAGGCCCCGGGTTCAATCCCCGGCATCTCCAGGAGGTTTTATGAAGACGACAAACTTGTAGCCTGTCCTACAGGCACAAAAGACTTCAGAAAAAGGTGCACATAGCTGGCTTATGAGCTGGACGGAACGTTAAGAACGCTCCTTCATCTAAAATAAAGCAAAATGATGAAGTACAGAAATACCTGTTGAATGTTTCTCGCTACGTTAAACAAGCACCATAGTGGTTATTTGGAGGTCATGGTGATGCCACGCCCCTGTGACATGGTTGCTTGTCTTCTTTTAACCTGTCAGATCTCTATCCAGACAGTCATGCACCAAAACTCAAGAGTAACACTGCCCTTACAAACCCTCTGTGTAGCTGTTTGTGAGGTGATTATATAAATGTTGTACTACAGAGTAGAATAGGTGGAACAACACGTGTGACGTGTGCATTTCACGCCCCAACCACAGGTGCGCCTCACAGTGGTTGTCGTGGCCGAGCGGTTAAGGCGATGGACTAGAAATCCATTGGGGTCTCCCCGCGCAGGTTCGAATCCTGCCGACAACGTCCGCTTATCTTCTTCATGCACTGTCTGATGTAATACTGAGAATTCTCGTGTCTCCCCACCAGCCATGAGAACCGGAGGAACCTCTTGGAAGAGTAGCCAAATCTCTTGAAAAATGAACAGAGAGAATCTCCTCGCTTTCAAGCCAGCCAGTCTTAGAATTGGACTGGACCTGCACTACTGACGCTCCCGCAGAGTCCTTTACTTCATTATTTATTTTTTTGCGGTATAGCTTTTGTAGTCATTAATGATACTGCTATTAGTTATAGGTATGTCAAACTACACTGTTCTCTTTTAGGTGTGCCTGCCTCTCCCTCTCCCTCTCCTCTGTTGCTCCTCCTCTCCTCGTCCAACTTTAATAATGATACAAAATGCTGACTGGGCACTACAATGCAGCTCACGCATAGCGATGGTGGTATAGTGGTGAGCATAGCTGCCTTCCAAGCAGTTGACCCGGGTTCGATTCCCGGCCATCGCAGTTCCGCAGTGTAGTTTTAAAGCAAGCGGCAACCTCCGGGGCTGAAAAGTGAAGCCGATGGGGAAATGCCAAATTGCAGTTCCTCCAATGGCTACTTGAGGCTGGCTCCAAAAGCGAGTCAATACCCATTGACCCTCGCGTTAAAATGCCCCAAATTACGGCAGAAATAAATCCCGCAAAACGGCCGACTTCAAGCCAACAGCTAGCGTTAGGCTCCGCTCCGCCCTCTTGTCCAAATGCGCTCACTTGTGGCTCAGGTTGTATATTGACAATGACAACACACTGTATATTCCAGCTTAGGTCGATCTACATCCTCTTTTTTCATTCTCATCTCTTTTCGTTGCTGTCTTTATTTCTTTTTTAATCGCAGGGGATGTAGCTCAGTGGTAGAGCGCATGCTTTGCATGTATGAGGCCCCGGGTTCAATCCCCGGCATCTCCAGGAGGTTTTATGAAGACGACAAACTTGTAGCCTGTCCTACAGGCACAAAAGACTTCAGAAAAAGGTGCACATAGCTGGCTTATGAGCTGGACGGAACGTTAAGAACGCTCCTTCATCTAAAATAAAGCAAAATGATGAAGTACAGAAATACCTGTTGAATGTTTCTCGCTACGTTAAACAAGCACCATAGTGGTTATTTGGAGGTCATGGTGATGCCACGCCCCTGTGACATGGTTGCTTGTCTTCTTTTAACCTGTCAGATCTCTATCCAGACAGTCATGCACCAAAACTCAAGAGTAACACTGCCCTTACAAACCCTCTGTGTAGCTGTTTGTGAGGTGATTATATAAATGTTGTACTACAGAGTAGAATAGGTGGAACAACACGTGTGACGTGTGCATTTCACGCCCCAACCACAGGTGCGCCTCACAGTGGTTGTCGTGGCCGAGCGGTTAAGGCGATGGACTAGAAATCCATTGGGGTCTCCCCGCGCAGGTTCGAATCCTGCCGACAACGTCCGCTTATCTTCTTCATGCACTGTCTGATGTAATACTGAGAATTCTCGTGTCTCCCCACCAGCCATGAGAACCGGAGGAACCTCTTGGAAGAGTAGCCAAATCTCTTGAAAAATGAACAGAGAGAATCTGCTCGCTTTCAAGCCAGCCAGTCTTAGAATTGGACTGGACCTGCACTACTGACGCTCCCGCAGAGTCCTTTACTTCATTATTTATTTTTTTGCGGTATAGCTTTTGTAGTCATTAATGATACTGCTATTAGTTATAGGTATGTCAAACTACACTGTTCTCTTTTAGGTGTGCCTCCCTCTCCCTCTCCCTCTCCTCTGTTGCTCCTCCTCTCCTCGTCCAACTTTAATAATGATACAAAATGCTGACTGGGCACTACAATGCAGCTCACGCATAGCGATGGTGGTATAGTGGTGAGCATAGCTGCCTTCCAAGCAGTTGACCCGGGTTCGATTCCCGGCCATCGCAGTTCCGCAGTGTAGTTTTAAAGCAAGCGGCAACCTCCGGGGCTGAGAAGTGAAGCCGATGGGGAAATGCCAAATTGCAGTTCCTCCAATGGCTGGCTCCAAAAGCGAGTCAATACCCATTGACCCTCGCGTTAAAATGCCCCAAATTACGGCAGAAATAAATCCCGCAACGGCCTACTTCAAGCCAACAGCTAGCGTTAGGCTCCGCTCCGCCCTCTTGTCCAAATGCGCTCACTTGTGGCTCAGGTTGTATATTGACAATGACAACACACTGTATATTCCAGCTTAGGTCGATCTACATCCTCTTTTTTCATTCTCATCTCTTTTCGTTGCTGTCTTTATTTCTTTTTTAATCGCAGGGGATGTAGCTCAGTGGTAGAGCGCATGCTTTGCATGTATGAGGCCCCGGGTTCAATCCCCGGCATCTCCAGGAGGTTTTATGAAGACGACAAACTTGTAGCCTGTCCTACAGGCACAAAAGACTTCAGAAAAAGGTGCACATAGCTGGCTTATGAGCTGGACGGAACGTTAAGAACGCTCCTTCATCTAAAATAAAGCAAAATGATGAAGTACAGAAATACCTGTTGAATGTTTCTCGCTACGTTAAACAAGCACCATAGTGGTTATTTGGAGGTCATGGTGATGCCACGCCCCTGTGACATGGTTGCTTGTCTTCTTTTAACCTGTCAGATCTCTATCCAGACAGTCATGCACCAAAACTCAAGAGTAACACTGCCCTTACAAACCCTCTGTGTAGCTGTTTGTGAGGTGATTATATAAATGTTGTACTACAGAGTAGAATAGGTGGAACAACACGTGTGACGTGTGCATTTCACGCCCCAACCACAGGTGCGCCTCACAGTGGTTGTCGTGGCCGAGCGGTTAAGGCGATGGACTAGAAATCCATTGGGGTCTCCCCGCGCAGGTTCGAATCCTGCCGACAACGTCCGCTTATCTTCTTCATGCACTGTCTGATGTAATACTGAGAATTCTCGTGTCTCCCCACCAGCCATGAGAACCGGAGGAACCTCTTGGAAGAGTAGCCAAATCTCTTGAAAAATGAACAGAGAGAATCTGCTCGCTTTCAAGCCAGCCAGTCTTAGAATTGGACTGGACCTGCACTACTGACGCTCCCGCAGAGTCCTTTACTTCATTATTTATTTTTTTGCGGTATAGCTTTTGTAGTCATTAATGATACTGCTATTAGTTATAGGTATGTCAAACTACACTGTTCTCTTTTAGGTGTGCCTGCCTCTCCCTCTCCCTCTCCTCTGTTGCTCCTCCTCTCCTCGTCCAACTTTAATAATGATACAAAATGCTGACTGGGCACTACAATGCAGCTCACGCATAGCGATGGTGGTATAGTGGTGAGCATAGCTGCCTTCCAAGCAGTTGACCCGGGTTCGATTCCCGGCCATCGCAGTTCCGCAGTGTAGTTTTAAAGCAAGCGGCAACCTCCGGGGCTGAGAAGTGAAGCCGATGGGGAAATGCCAAATTGCAGTTCCTCCAATGGCTGGCTCCAAAAGCGAGTCAATACCCATTGACCCTCGCGTTAAAATGCCCCAAATTACGGCAGAAATAAATCCCGCAAAACGGCCGACTTCAAGCCAACAGCTAGCGTTAGGCTCCGCTCCGCCCTCTTGTCCAAATGCGCTCACTTGTGGCTCAGGTTGTATATTGACAATGACAACACACTGTATATTCCAGCTTAGGTCGATCTACATCCTCTTTTTTCATTCTCATCTCTTTTCGTTGCTGTCTTTATTTCTTTTTTAACCGCAGGGGATGTAGCTCAGTGGTAGAGCGCATGCTTTGCATGTATGAGGCCCCGGGTTCAATCCCCGGCATCTCCAGGAGGTTTTATGAAGACGACAAACTTGTAGCCTGTCCTACAGGCACAAAAGACTTCAGAAAAAGGTGCACATAGCTGGCTTATGAGCTGGACGGAACGTTAAGAACGCTCCTTCATCTAAAATAAAGCAAAATGATGAAGTACAGAAATACCTGTTGAATGTTTCTCGCTACGTTAAACAAGCACCATAGTGGTTATTTGGAGGTCATGGTGATGCCACGCCCCTGTGACATGGTTGCTTGTCTTCTTTTAACCTGTCAGATCTCTATCCAGACAGTCATGCACCAAAACTCAAGAGTAACACTGCCCTTACAAACCCTCTGTGTAGCTGTTTGTGAGGTGATTATATAAATGTTGTACTACAGAGTAGAATAGGTGGAACAACACGTGTGACGTGTGCATTTCACGCCCCAACCACAGGTGCGCCTCACAGTGGTTGTCGTGGCCGAGCGGTTAAGGCGATGGACTAGAAATCCATTGGGGTCTCCCCGCGCAGGTTCGAATCCTGCCGACAACGTCCGCTTATCTTCTTCATGCACTGTCTGATGTAATACTGAGAATTCTCGTGTCTCCCCACCAGCCATGAGAACCGGAGGAACCTCTTGGAAGAGTAGCCAAATCTCTTGAAAAATGAACAGAGAGAATCTGCTCGCTTTCAAGCCAGCCAGTCTTAGAATTGGACTGGACCTGCACTACTGACGCTCCCGCAGAGTCCTTTACTTCATTATTTATTTTTTTGCGGTATAGCTTTTGTAGTCATTAATGATACTGCTATTAGTTATAGGTATGTCAAACTACACTGTTCTCTTTTAGGTGTGCCTGCCTCTCCCTCTCCCTCTCCTCTGTTGCTCCTCCTCTCCTCGTCCAACTTTAATAATGATACAAAATGCTGACTGGGCACTACAATGCAGCTCACGCATAGCGATGGTGGTATAGTGGTGAGCATAGCTGCCTTCCAAGCAGTTGACCCGGGTTCGATTCCCGGCCATCGCAGTTCCGCAGTGTAGTTTTAAAGCAAGCGGCAACCTCCGGGGCTGAAAAGTGAAGCCGATGGGGAAATGCCAAATTGCAGTTCCTCCAATGGCTACTTGAGGCTGGCTCCAAAAGCGAGTCAATACCCATTGACCCTCGCGTTAAAATGCCCCAAATTACGGCAGAAATAAATCCCGCAACGGCCTACTTCAAGCCAACAGCTAGCGTTCAAGCCAACAGCTAGCGTTAGGCTCCGCTCCGCCCTCTTGTCCAAATGCGCTCACTTGTGGCTCAGGTTGTATATTGACAATGACAACACACTGTATATTCCAGCTTAGGTCGATCTACATCCTCTTTTTTCATTCTCATCTCTTTTCGTTGCTGTCTTTATTTCTTTTTTAATCGCAGGGGATGTAGCTCAGTGGTAGAGCGCATGCTTTGCATGTATGAGGCCCCGGGTTCAATCCCCGGCATCTCCAGGAGGTTTTATGAAGACGACAAACTTGTAGCCTGTCCTACAGGCACAAAAGACTTCAGAAAAAGGTGCACATAGCTGGCTTATGAGCTGGACGGAACGTTAAGAACGCTCCTTCATCTAAAATAAAGCAAAATGATGAAGTACAGAAATACCTGTTGAATGTTTCTCGCTACGTTAAACAAGCACCATAGTGGTTATTTGGAGGTCATGGTGATGCCACGCCCCTGTGACATGGTTGCTTGTCTTCTTTTAACCTGTCAGATCTCTATCCAGACAGTCATGCACCAAAACTCAAGAGTAACACTGCCCTTACAAACCCTCTGTGTAGCTGTTTGTGAGGTGATTATATAAATGTTGTACTACAGAGTAGAATAGGTGGAACAACACGTGTGACGTGTGCATTTCACGCCCCAACCACAGGTGCGCCTCACAGTGGTTGTCGTGGCCGAGCGGTTAAGGCGATGGACTAGAAATCCATTGGGGTCTCCCCGCGCAGGTTCGAATCCTGCCGACAACGTCCGCTTATCTTCTTCATGCACTGTCTGATGTAATACTGAGAATTCTCGTGTCTCCCCACCAGCCATGAGAACCGGAGGAACCTCTTGGAAGAGTAGCCAAATCTCTTGAAAAATGAACAGAGAGGATCTGCTCGCTTTCAAGCCAGCCAGTCTTAGAATTGGACTGGACCTGCACTACTGACGCTCCCGCAGAGTCCTTTACTTCATTATTTATTTTTTTGCGGTATAGCTTTTGTAGTCATTAATGATACTGCTATTAGTTATAGGTATGTCAAACTACACTGTTCTCTTTTAGGTGTGCCTCCCTCTCCCTCTCCTCTGTTGCTCCTCCTCTCCTCGTCCAACTTTAATAATGATACAAAATGCTGACTGGGCACTACAATGCAGCTCATGCATAGCGATGGTGGTATAGTGGTGAGCATAGCTGCCTTCCAAGCAGTTGACCCGGGTTCGATTCCCGGCCATCGCAGTTCCGCAGTGTAGTTTTAAAGCAAGCGGCAACCTCCGGAAATGAAAAGTGAAGCCGATGGGGAAATGCCAAATTGCAGTTCCTCCAATGGCTACTTGAGGCTGGCTCCAAAAGCGAGTCAATCCCCATGGACCCTCGCGTTAAAATGCCCCAAATTACGGCAGAAATGAATCCCGCAACGGCCTACTTCAAGCCAACAGCTAGCGTTAGGCTCCGCTCCACCCTCTTGTCCAAATGCGCTCACTTGTGGCTCAGGTTGTATATTGACAATGACAACACACTGTATTCCAGCTTAGGTCGATCTACATCCTCTTTTTTCATTCTCATCTCTTTTCGTTGCTGTCTTTATTTCTTTTGTAATCGCAGGGGATGTAGCTCAGTGGTAGAGCGCATGCTTTGCATGTATGAGGCCCCGGGTTCAATCCCCGGCATCTCCAGGAGGTTTTGTGAAGACGACAAACTTGTAGCCTGTCTTACAGGCACCGAAGCTTCATTCCCAATCCCAAGGCTTGCTACCATACATAATGCTGTCCCCCACCATGACTGAATTCATTCTATTTTGTTGTTTTTTTTCCTCAATTATGATCAGAATCATAGATATATTATTTAGCCAAACTATCAGTCTTACATACAAGATTTGAATCCAGTCATGACTTTTTTTGTCCAAATATGTCAGAAAGTCATATTTCATTCACCATAGTTATCTTGTTTAAGCTCTTTACATCACAGCTCTCAATGTGTTTGAATTGTATCAAACTGCTTGTTGTGTAGTGCGTACGTGTGTTTGTTAAGGTACCTTGGTTGAGCGCTGTAATTCTGCAGACTGGAGACTGTCTTCACCAGGCGACCCTCGTGATACACACAGTACTGAGAGATATCTGTCCTATAGACACAGAAATACACATACAAAAACCTTGTGGCATGTTAAGGTGTTTTGCTTACTGTACATATAAAGTGAGTATTTAAGCAAAGAAAACATGCAACAGATGCTAATTTTCCAAGAAATACACATATTCATCCACATTGTAAATTTTGCCTGTAAGTTTGCATATTTAATTTTGTGGGACGTACATAAATAATGTAAGAAAAATGCATGTATATTCTCGAAATGACTGAGATGAAAAATGAAATATTTACGTATGCAGCTAAATAAGTTCCAACTTAACCATTAATACCAATTCCAGTACCTCAACTCATCATTTTAATGTAGGGAAACATGAGGAATTTCTGTGGTGCAAAAGGCCTGAATGTTATAATGACATTGACAAACAAACTGAATTTAATATGGAATTAACTAATTAATTAACTGAATTTAAATAATTTAATGCAGAGACAGATAATATAGAATTTCACCAGCCTTATCTCTTAACTAAAAAAAACTACCCTGCACTTTTATCTATGCAGAGCAGTGTGCTGAGTGAAGTACTGCAAGGGTTATCTTAAGGTTTATGTGTAATTGGTTTATCTTTACACAACACAGAGTTAGAGAAAAGCTGTTCCATGCAGATTGGCACAAATAAAACAACTGCAGAGACATCAATAAAAGAGCTCCAGTAAAAGAGAGGGAGAGGACATAAAAGTGAACCAAAACTTAGTTAATGTGAAACCTGCGGTCATTTATCTGTAGAGAGGTGAATCATTCTAATCTCTCTGGAAAATCATTCATCACAAGGAGGAATGAACAGGTACAAATGTACTTTGGGCTTCTTAAAATGAATTACAGCGACTTTGACATTTTGCATTATAGTTACCTTTATAGCTCAAAGATGTATTGGGCGCTGCAGGATAACCGTACAAACATAATATAATACTGTGGTGAGTCAATACCAAAGAAAATTAACAAGAAAATGTCAAAGTGTGATAGCAGTTTGTGGCTCATTGTGCTGTGTATGTATGTGTATGTGTTACCTTATGTCTGCAAGTTTAGCCAGAGGTGGGCACGAGGTCTCTCCTGATTGGCTGCGATAAAGGAGTGGCAGGGGGGCCTGATTACTGCGACAGAACGCCTCAAAGTCATTGGCCAGATGATTGGGCAGGATGACCACATTAGCCTGCTGGTATCCTGACACAAACACACAAACTTTTTTTTTTTCAGGTAAGAGACATTTTAGTATCTATCACTCCTGAGTCACCACAGCAAGATCACCTCAAGATACATTTAAAGACTTATAAAACTGATAATCTGATGTTCAGAAATGATTTTCCCACAAAAAGTTCCATTACAGTATTAAAAGTATGCAAAAAAAATTACATCTACTCCTTTACCCTCACTGCAAAATCCAGAATCTATCAATATGCAAATGTTAATTTCAAAAGTTTAACTGCTGAGTACAAGATGTCTGCTACTTCACTGAAGCAACAGACGCTACTTTTGCTAAAAAGAAAGCTGTAAAAGAGGCTACAGGTGATTTAATGAAGGTAAACACAGTGCGGTGCATAAGAGCTCTGGTACTTCACTTCTCAGAGGCTGCAGATGTATCAACATATCAGTCCTGCTGCCTTCAGATGCTGCAGAGATTTAATGAACTGAAGCAGAAGCTTTTCATACAGTATAAAACAGCTGTGGACAGCAGATACGGTAAGAATCACCCACATTCATTTATAGATCAGTGCAGACTACTTTCTTGCTGAATTGTGAGCTGATTTAATTGAACTAACTAAATCTGTTATTGCAGCACATTTGCAGCTAGTTTGTTGATTAAATCACAGCAGACTGATGTGGCAGATGTGGTTCTGTATTTAGTTCAACATCTAAAACCAAATTTGTACAAAAATAAAACAACTGTCTTTGTGCTACTTCATTTGAATGATCCTCTCACCTGTCTGCACCTCAAACTATCACACACAGGTCAGGAACACACCAAACACTCGGAGCTGATCGCTGCACCTCCACAAAAACTGGTTATTACCGTTTGCCAATCCAGTCGTGGTGATTATCCTGAAATCTTCCTGTCTAATCAACAGCCTCAGCTCAGCAGGACTCAGAGAACTCAAATGATCCGACTTCTCCATCACAGAGTACACACACACGTTTGTAACCTACTTTGGCTGCCACAACGACTTTCTACTCTAGGAACAAACTGCTGCAGTTCTCTCAGGTTCTAATTCCTGGCCCAAAGCAGAACCATGGACAGAGGAGGTTGGATCAATGCAGTTACAGTCCAACTACAGTATGAGGTGACTGTAGTATTGAAGGAGGAATTGTTTACACATTTATATCAAACACTTATGATATAACCTCTGTCTTTCAAAGGCTCTGGTCTGGTCTCACTTGGGTTAATGTTCACTTGGAAGAAGAGATATATGTGGTTAATCTTTGGACAATGTAGCAGTAAAGAGAGGACTATTAACAGATTGGAATACCCATATAAACTAAAGTGTTTAAAGTTCAACAGATACAAATATATAAATATAAATAAAGCTTTATAGAGAGAGAATTAGAGAGAGACAGTACAAATGCCTCACATACAGTAACATAACCACTCTCCTTCTAACTCTCCTTTATCTTTACTGACTGCAAAAACAGTTTTAAGGCAGTAAAACGGCAATACAAAATTAAATGTAAGTGGACAGTGAGTTGTTCGGCAGACAGATAAAAGAATATGTTAACCAGATCTCTGCTGCTGCCCTGTGGCTCAGCTGTGGTACTGTCGGTCCACGGTAAGTCTGAAGTCTGGAAATGATAATAGCAAGAAAATAAACAGTCAAGAAGCTGCAACAGGACACATCTACTTAAGGATTTGATGATTTTCAATTTTGTCTCATGTTCGGATATATTTAAGTAAGTTCAGCTTTGAACAGATCAGAACCGATTTCAAAAGGCTCTTTTTTCCATTAAACTATAATAAGTTTAATGTGACTGGAGTGTCAATAAATCCCAATATTACACCAAGTACAGCCTACTGTATGCACCAAGCATTCAAAGTTTGACTACACATGCATTAATATTTTATCATCTGATTTATAAAATATTCTTATTTTGTGGATTTTTTATGAAATATAAATAAACGTTGGAATTTATTATTGTGTCAATAACTTTATCATGAATGTCAGTAACGAAACTGTGTTTAAGTGTGGTTAAACTGTTTGTAGTATTCTAGCAGCAAAATATATTCAAATCTTTGCAAGTAAACCAAATAAGAGTGTACTTTTTTGTCAGGATGTACTGACCTGAAAAACAATCTCACTGCATCTCTTTAATTTACATGTTTTATAAAATACAACATGTTGTAGGCTCTGTAAAGCATCACAGCAAAAATCGACCGATGAACAAAAGAAACAGGAGGTGAAAACAAAAGTTTCAAACTAAAAGGTGCAGCTCACAAACAATCAATCAATCAATCAATCTTTATTTATATAGCACCAAATCACAACAAAAGTAATCTCAAGGCACACATACAGCATCTATCTTTCTACTACAGACAGATGCATACACTGTTCCAGAAAACGTACATACATGGATCATATAAAAAAATACTATTTATTACTATTACGTTATACTTATGCAACTATAATGTTTTTGGAGCTGATTTTAAACAGGTAACATTAATCCTACAAATAAAAGCTTCAAAAATATACTTACAGTGTTTGCTTTAATGTCACTGATTGTAACAGACAAACACATGGTAAATGGCTGAATATATATATATATCCAAATTAGCCGCTTATTGTCTCACACACTCCCACGTTGATGACAATGAGCTACCAAGGTAGGTTCTGGGATCAAAAGCCCAAACCTGTTCTACCTCCTGAGCCACAGCCACCGTGTACAAAGGGAGATACTATTTGATTGTGTGTGTGTGTGTGTGTTTTACCTGAGTCCATAGCAGATTTAGAGATATTCCTCAAGTGTCTGAGGTAACATCTAACGGCTCTGACTGCAGTCAGCATGCTCAACCTAAAAATCAGCACACAAATACACACAAGTTTGTTTCAAAAGTCGTAAATTGTTCTGCATTTTAGTATTCAAAATGTACAATAGTGTGACACGAAGTGGGGCCAGAAGGCATTAAGGCTGACTGACTCAGCCAAGGCAATCTGTAATTGCACCCATTTTGTAGGGTTTTATTCTTTTTCTTTTTTTACAGACAAAAATAGAGGCAGATACTGGTCAATTTGTTTTCCAAGCATATGATGAGACTGTTTAATCAAACAAATGGTTATAACAGTACATGTGAGGTGATACTGTACATAAACGACTTTTTCATTCAAAATACACAAACATATGACTGAAGTACAAATGATGAGATCACTATATGCTGCACTTTCATGAGTTTCACTCTTTTGAGTAAACTCTGTCTGCTGATAGTGAACGCTGTCGCTGACATGATGATATCACTACTGTCAGGTTTTGAGCAGCTGTTAGTGGGAATGAAGGCATACTGTATGTCATAGGATAAAGCACCCTGTATTTAAGAAACTGAGTGACTTCAGTGAGACAATGACTTCAGTGAAAGTAATGAGTTCAGTCTGTTTCTGGTTAAAACTGTTACACTGAGTTCAGTATAAAAGGCCTACAGGGACTGCAGGGAAGTAACATACTGTGTAACAAGGCTAAACTGATAATAGTGCTTTCAGTCATCAGCACACTAATGCACACTCATGAATCACATACTGAAGAGATGGATGGAGTTGTTGAAAGTGAGGAAAAGCTTGAAAAGCATGCACAACAACAACATTTGACTCAGATATCTGTGCTCAGCAAAGTTTACTACATGAAATATCTGGAAAAGTTGACAATATCGAGTGTTCTGATATCCAGAGTTAAGTATTTTCTTTCACATAACTGGATGTTATCAGACTAAGAAGAGTCTTGAAGTCATCGGTGGATGCAAACATACTTTAATTAGATTAGAAAATACACAACTCTAGAAGAGCAGTTAAAGCAAACCGTAGACCAAAACTACACTGACAGTATACTGACACAAGTTAAGAGTCATTAGGATTTGCTGAGTGCTTATTTTCTCCTTCCAATGCAACTGTAAAGATGAGCCAGGTGTGGATTCAATTGTGACTGAAACTCCACATGTCTATCATGCTGTTAAAACTAAAAGAAAGGAATCTCTGCATACCTGAGTAGTGACAAGTGTTTTGCTCACTGTTGTTTGTTTTATTAAATCACAGCAAAGTTTCCATCTCTCAGACCTTCATCAGGGATATCATGGGCAGCATTTCCACTTAATATAAGCTACATATAAGAGCTGCCTCAATCATCCAATGAGAGGACTTGAAAGATCATTGACTAAATGATGAGCACCTGGGTTAATACAAATAGTGTCATCTGTCAGATAATAGAATATGACATTTAAAAAGAAATGAAAATTATTAAAATGGTAAAATATAATTGATAAACAGTCAAATTAAAAGTGTCCTAGTGATCAGTAGCACTGTCTTATTTTCTAGATTGGATCCTATGTTGTACTTTTGACCACTGATAGTATTTATTGATCATATTTATTGATCAAGCGACATCTTGTCCTTAATTGTAACAGTAACAGTGAGCCAGACAGTGTGCTGGAGCCTTTATCCATATGTTGATAAAAACTAAACACACTAACAGCAGTCTAGTTATACTTGGGTAAAGTTAGAAAGAGATTGGCAGATTCGAACTTCAGCGATCAATAGCTCATAAACACACAATAAAATTCTCCAAAAATAAACAAAAACACATTTTTCTGAAATGACTGTTGTAGTATGATTATCAGGTGACCCTTGTTGTGTATCATGATTTTGGTCATCCTACACTGTATAATATTAACGCTATTGACGATTTTTCACAATAAAATTCCCCATAAATATGCAAAAACACATTTTTCTGAAATAACTGTTGTAGTACGATTATCAGGTGACCATTGTTGTGTAGCATGATTTCGGTGAATATACAGTGTATAATATTAACGCTATTGACGATTTTTCACAATAAAATTCCCCAAAAATATGCAAAAACATTTTTTTTCTGAAATGACTGTTGTAGTACGACTATCAGGTGACCCTTGTTGTGTAGCATGATTTTGGTCATCCTACACTGTATAATATTAACACTATTGACGATATTTCAAAATAAAATTCCCCAAAAATATGCACACTTTTTTTTCCCCCTGAAATAACTGTTGTAGTATGATTATCAGGTGACCATTGTTGTCTAGCATGATTTTGGTGAGTATACAGTGTATAATATTAACGCTATTGACGATTTTTCACAATAAAATTCCCCAAAAATATGCAAAAAGATTTTTTTTCAGAAATGACTGTTGTAGTACGACTATCAGGTGACCCTTGTTGTGTAGCATGATTTTGGTCATCCTACACTGTATAATATTAACGCTATTGACGATTTTTCACAATAAAATTCCACAAAAATATGCAAAAAGATTTTTTTTCTGAAATGACTGTTGTAGTACGACTATCAGGTGACCCTAGTTGTGTAGCATGATTTTGGTCATCCTACACTGTATAATATTAACGCTATTGACGATTTTTCACAATAAAATTCCCCAAAAATATGCAAAAACACATTTTTCTGAAATAACTGTTGTAGTACGATTATCAGGTGACCATTGTTGTGTAGCATGATTTTGGTGAGTATACAGTGTATAATATTAACGCTATTGACGATTTTTCACAATAAAATTCCCCAAAAATATGCAAAAACACATTTTTCAGAAATGACTGTTGTAGTACGACTATCAGGTGACCCTTGTTGTGTAGCATGATTTTGGTCATCCTACACTGTATAATATTAACGCTATTGACGATTTTTCACAATAAAATTCCACAAAAATATGCAAAAAGATTATTTTTCTGAAATGACTGTTGTAGTACGACTATCAGGTGACCCTTGATGTGTAGCATGATTTTGGTCATCCTACACTGTATAATATTAACGCTATTGACGATTTTTCACAATAAAATTCCCCAAAAATATGCAAAAACACATTTTTCTGAAATAACTGTTGTAGTACGATTATCAGGTGACCATTGTTGTGTAGCATGATTTTGGTGAGTATACCGTGTATAATATTAACGCTATTGACGATTTTTCACAATAAAATTCCCTAAAAATATGCAAAAAGATTTTTTTTCTGAAATGACTGTTGTAGTACGACTATAAGGTGACCCTTGTTGTGTAGCATGATTTTGGTCATCCTACACTGTATAATATTAACGCTATTGACGATTTTTCACAATAAAATTCCACAAAAATATGCAAAAACACATTTTTCGGAAATAACTGTTGTAGTACGATTATCAGGTGACCATTGTTGTGTAGCATGATTTTGGTGAGTATACCGTGTATAATATTAACGCTATTGACGATTTTTCACAATAAAATTCCACAAAAATATGCAAAAACACATTTTTCTGAAATAACTGTTGTAGTACGATTATCAGGTGACCATTGTTGTGTAGCCTGATTTTGGTGAGTATACAGTGTATAATACTAACGCTATTGACGATTTTTCACAATAAAATTCCCCAAAAATATGCAAAAAGATTTTTTTCTGAAATGACTGTTGTAGTACGATTATCAGGTGACCATTGTTGTGTAGCATGATTTTGGTCATCCTACACTGTATAATATTAACGCTATTGACGATTTTTCACAATAAAATTCCCCAAAAATATGCAAAAACACATTTTTCTGAAATAACTGTTGTAGTACGATTATCAGGTGACCATTGTTGTGTAGCATGATTTTGGTGAGTATACCGTGTATAATATTAACGCTATTGACGATTTTTCACAATAAAATTCCCTAAAAATATGCAAAAAGATTTTTTTTCTGAAATGACTGTTGTAGTACGACTATAAGGTGACCCTTGTTGTGTAGCATGATTTTGGTCATCCTACACTGTATAATATTAACGCTATTGACGATTTTTCACAATAAAATTCCACAAAAATATGCAAAAACACATTTTTCGGAAATAACTGTTGTAGTACGACTATCAGGTGACCCTTGTTGTGTAGCATGATTTTGGTCATCCTACACTGTATAATATTAACGCTATTGACGATTTTTCACAATAAAATTCCACAAAAATATGCAAAAACACATTTTTCTGAAATAACTGTTGTAGTACGATTATCAGGTGACCATTGTTGTGTAGCCTGATTTTGGTGAGTATACAGTGTATAATACTAACGCTATTGACGATTTTTCACAATAAAACTCCCCAAAAATATGCAAAAAGATTTTTTTCTGAAATGACTGTTGTAGTACGATTATCAGGTGACCATTGTTGTGTAGCATGATTTTGGTGAGTATACCGTGTATAATATTAACGCTATTGACGATTTTTCACAATAAAATTCCCCAAAAATATGCAAAAAGATTATTTTTCTGAAATGACTGTTGTAGTACGACTATCAGGTGACCCTTGTTGTGTAGCATGATTTTGGTCATCCTACACTGTATAATATTAACGCTATTGACGATTTTTCACAATAAAATTCCACAAAAATATGCAAAAAGATTATTTTTCTGAAATGACTGTTGTAGTACGACTATCAGGTGACCCTTGTTGTGTAGCATGATTTTGGTCATCCTACACTGTATAATATTAACGCTATTGTTTATTTTTCACAATAAAATTCCACAAAAATATGCAAAACACATTTTTCTGAAATAACTGTTGTAGAACGATTATCAGGTGACCATTGTTGTGTAGCATGATTTTGGTGAGTATACCGTGTATAATATTAACGCTATTGACGATTTTTCACAATAAAATTCCCCAAAAATATGCAAAAAGATTTTTTTCTGAAATGACTGTTGTAGTACAACTATCAGGTGACCCTTGTTGTGTAGCATGATTTTGGTGAGTATACAGTGTATAATATTAACGCTATTGACGATTTTTCACAATAAAATTCCCCAAAAATATGCAAAAACACATTTTTCTGAAATAACTGTTGTAGTACGATTATCAGGTGACCATTGTTGTGTAGCCTGATTTTGGTGAGTATACAGTGTATAATACTAACGCTATTGACGATTTTTCACAATAAAATTCCCCAAAAATATGCAAAAAGATTTTTTTCTGAAATGACTGTTGTAGTACGATTATCAGGTGACCATTGTTGTGTAGCATGATTTTGGTCATCCTACACTGTATAATATTAACGCTATTGACGATTTTTCACAATAAAATTCCCCAAAAATATGCAAAAACACATTTTTCTGAAATAACTGTTGTAGTACGATTATCAGGTGACCATTGTTGTCTAGCATGATTTTGGTGAGTATACAGTGTATAATATTAACGCTATTGACGATTTTTCACAATAAAATTCCCCAAAAATATGCAAAAAGATTTTTTTTCAGAAATGACTGTTGTAGTACGACTATCAGGTGACCCTTGTTGTGTAGCATGATTTTGGTCATCCTACACTGTATAATATTAACGCTATTGACGATTTTTCACAATAAAATTCCACAAAAATATGCAAAAAGATTATTTTTCTGAAATGACTGTTGTAGTACGACTATCAGGTGACCCTTGTTGTGTAGCATGATTTTGGTCATCTTACACTGTATAATATTAACGCTATTGACGATTTTTCACAATAAAATTCCCCAAAAATATGCAAAAAGATTTTTTTTCTGAAATGACTGTTGTAGTACGACTATAAGGTGACCCTTGTTGTGTAGCATGATTTTGGTCATCCTACACTGTATAATATTAACGCTATTGACGATTTTTCACAATAAAATTCCCCAAAAATATGCAAAAACACATTTTTCTGAAATGACTGTTGTAGTACGACTATCAGGTGACCCTTGTTGTGTAGCATGATTTTGGTCATCCTACACTGTATAATATTAACACTATTGACGATATTTCAAAATAAAATTCCCCAAAAATATGCAAAAAGATTATTTTTCTGAAATGACTGTTGTAGTACGACTATCAGGTGACCCTTGTTGTGTAGCATGATTTTGGTCATCCTACACTGTATAATATTAACGCTATTGACGATTTTTCACAATAAAATTCCCCAAAAATATGCAAAAACACATTTTTCTGAAATAACTGTTGTAGTACGATTATCAGGTGACCATTGTTGTGTAGCATGATTTTGGTGAGTATACCGTGTATAATATTAACGCTATTGACGATTTTTCACAATAAAATTCCCCAAAAATATGCAAAAAGATTTATTTTCTGAAATGACTGTTGTAGTACGACTATCAGGTGACCCTTGTTGTGTAGCATGATTTTGGTGAGTATACAGTGTATAATATTAACGCTATTGACGATATTTCAAAATAAAATTCCCCAAAAATATGCAAAGTTTTTTTTCCCCCTGAAATAACTGTTGTAGTATGATTATCAGGTGACCATTGTTGTCTAGCATGATTTTGGTGAGTATACAGTGTATAATATTAACGCTATTGACGATTTTTCACAATAAAATTCCCCAAAAATATGCAAAAAGATTTTTTTTCAGAAATGACTGTTGTAGTACGACTATCAGGTGACCCTTGTTGTGTAGCATGATTTTGGTCATCCTACACTGTATAATATTAACGCTATTGACGATTTTTCACAATAAAATTCCACAAAAATATGCAAAAACACATTTTTCGGAAATAACTGTTGTAGTACGATTATCAGGTAACCATTGTTGTGTAGCATGATTTTGGTGAGTATACCGTGTATAATATTAACGCTATTGACGATTTTTCACAATAAAATTCCCCAAAAATATGCAAAAACACATTTTTCTGAAATGACTGTTGTAGTACGACTATCAGGTGACCCTTGTTGTGTAGCATGATGTTGGTCATCCTACACTGTATAATATTAACACTATTGACGATATTTCAAAATAAAATTCCCCAAAAATATGCAAAGTTTTTTTTCCCCCTGAAATAACTGTTGTAGTATGATTATCAGGTGACCATTGTTGTCTAGCATGATTTTGGTGAGTATACCGTGTATAATATTAACGCTATTGACGATTTTTCACAATAAAATTCCCCAAAAATATGCAAAAAGATTTTTTTCTGAAATGACTGTTGTAGTACGATTATCAGGTGACCATTGTTGTGTAGCATGATTTTGATGAGTATACCGTGTATAATATTAACGCTATTGACGATTTTTCACAATAAAATTCCCCAAAAATATGCAAAAAGATTTTTTTTCTGAAATAACTGTTGTAGTATGATTATCAGGTGACCCTTGTTGTGTAGCATGATTTTGGTGAGTATACAGTGTATAATATTAACGCTATTGACGATTTTTCACAATAAAATTCCCCAAAAATATGCAAAAACACATTTTTCTGAAATAACTGTTGTAGTACGATTATCAGGTGACCATTGTTGTGTAGCCTGATTTTGGTGAGTATACAGTGTATAATATTAACGCTATTGACGATTTTTCACAATAAAATTCCCCAAAAATATGCAAAAACACATTTTTCTGAAATAACTGTTGTAGTACGATTATCAGGTGACCATTGTTGTCTAGCATGATTTTGGTGAGTATACCGTGTATAATATTAACGCTATTGACGATTTTTCACAATAAAATTCCCCAAAAATATGCAAAAAGATTTTTTTCTGAAATGACTGTTGTAGTACGATTATCAGGTGACCATTGTTGTGTAGCATGATTTTGATGAGTATACCGTGTATAATATTAACGCTATTGACGATTTTTCACAATAAAATTCCCCAAAAATATGCAAAAAGATTTTTTTTCTGAAATGACTGTTGTAGTACGACTATCAGGTGACCCTTGTTGTGTAGCATGATTTTGGTGAGTATACAGTGTATAATATTAACGCTATTGACGATTTTTCACAATAAAATTCCCCAAAAATACAGTATGCAAAAACACATTTTTCAGAAATGACTGTTGTAGTACGACTATCAGGTGACCCTTGTTGTGTAGCATGATTTTGGTCATCCTACACTGTATAATATTAACGCTATTGACGATTTTTCACAATAAAATTCCACAAAAATATGCAAAAAGATTATTTTTCTGAAATGACTGTTGTAGTACGACTATCAGGTGACCCTTGTTGTGTAGCATGATTTTGGTCATCCTACACTGTATAATATTAACGCTATTGACGATTTTTCACAATAAAATTCCACAAAAATATGCAAAACACATTTTTCTGAAATAACTGTTGTAGTACGATTATCAGGTGACCATTGTTGTGTAGCATGATTTTGGTGAGTATACCGTGTATAATATTAACGCTATTGACGATGTTTCACAATAAAATTCCCCAAAAATATGCAAAAAGATTTTTTTTCTGAAATGACTGTTGTAGTACAACTATCAGGTGACCCTTGTTGTGTAGCATGATTTTGGTGAGTATACAGTGTATATATAATATTAACGCTATTGACGATTTTTCACAATAAAATTCCCCAAAAATATGCAAAAACACATTTTTCTGAAATAACTGTTGTAGTACGATTATCAGGTGACCATTGTTGTGTAGCCTGATTTTGGTGAGTATACAGTGTATAATACTAACGCTATTGACGATTTTTCACAATAAAATTCCACAAAAATATGCAAAAAGATTTTTTTCTGAAATGACTGTTGTAGTACGATTATCAGGTGACCATTGTTGTGTAGCATGATTTTGGTGAGTATACCGTGTATAATATTAACGCTATTGACGATTTTTCACAATAAAATTCCCCAAAAATATGCAAAAAGATTTTTTTTCTGAAATGACTGTTGTAGTACGACTATCAGGTGACCCTTGTTGTGTAGCATGATTTTGGTGAGTATACAGTGTATAATATTAACGCTATTGACGATTTTTCACAATAAAATTCCCCAAAAATACAGTATGCAAAAACACATTTTTCAGAAATGACTGTTGTAGTACGACTATCAGGTGACCCTTGTTGTGTAGCATGATTTTGGTGAGTATACAGTGTATAATATTAACGCTATTGACGATTTTTCACAATAAAATTCCCCAAAAATATGCAAAAACACATTTTTCTGAAATGACTGTTGTAGTACGACTATCAGGTGACCCTTGTTGTGTAGCATGATGTTGGTCATCCTACACTGTATAATATTAACACTATTGACGATATTTCAAAATAAAATTCCCCAAAAATATGCAAAGTTTTTTTTCCCCCTGAAATAACTGTTGTAGTATGATTATCAGGTGACCATTGTTGTCTAGCATTATTTTGGTGAGTATACAGTGTATAATATTAACGCTATTGACGATTTTTCACAATAAAATTCCCCAAAAATATGCAAAAAGATTTATTTCTGAAATGACTGTTGTAGTACGATTATCAGGTGACCATTGTTGTGTAGCATGATTTTGGTGAGTATACCGTGTATAATATTAACGCTATTGACGATTTTTCACAATAAAATTCCCCAAAAATATGCAAAAAGATTTTTTTCTGAAATGACTGTTGTAGTACGATTACCAGGTGACCATTGTTGTGTAGCATGATTTTGGTGAGTATACCGTGTATAATATTAACGCTATTGACGATTTTTCACAATAAAATTCCCCAAAAATATGCAAAAAGATTTTTTTTCTGAAATGACTGTTGTAGTACGACTATCAGGTGACCCTTGTTGTGTAGCATGATTTTGGTGAGTATACAGTGTATAATATTAACGCTATTGACGATTTTTCACAATAAAATTCCCCAAAAATATGCAAAAACACATTTTTCGGAAATGACTGTTGTAGTACGACTATCAGGTGACCCTTGTTGTGTAGCATGATTTTGGTCATCCTACACTGTATAATATTAACGCTATTGACGATTTTTCACAATAAAATTCCACAAAAATATGCAAAAAGATTATTTTTCTGAAATGACTGTTGTAGTACGACTATCAGGTGACCCTTGTTGTGTAGCATGATTTTGGTCATCCTACACTGTATAATATTAACGCTATTGACGATTTTTCACAATAAAATTCCCCAAAAATATGCAAAAACACATTTTTCTGAAATAACTGTTGTAGTACGATTATCAGGTGACCATTGTTGTGTAGCATGATTTTGGTGAGTATACCGTGTATAATATTAACGCTATTGACGATTTTTCACAATAAAATTCCCCAAAAATATGCAAAAAGATTTTTTTTCTGAAATGACTGTTGTAGTACGACTATCAGGTGACCCTTGTTGTGTAGCATGATTTTGGTGAGCATACAGTGTATAATATTAACGCTATTGACGATTTTTCACAATAAAATTCCCCAAAAATATGCAAACTTTTTTTTCCCCCTGAAATAACTGTTGTAGTATGATTATCAGGTGACCATTGTTGTCTAGCATGATTTTGGTGAGTATACAGTGTATAATATTAACGCTATTGACGATTTTTCACAATAAAATTCCCCAAAAATATGCAAAAAGATTTTTTTTCAGAAATGACTGTTGTAGTACGACTATCAGGTGACCCTTGTTGTGTAGCATGATGTTGGTCATCCTACACTGTATAATATTAACACTATTGACGATATTTCACAATAAAATTCCCCAAAAATATGCAAAGTTTTTTTTCACCCTGAAATAACTGTTGTAGTATGATTATCAGGTGACCATTGTTGTCTAGCATGATTTTTTTGAGTATACAGTGTATAATATTAACGCTATTGACGATTTTTCACAATAAAATTCCACAAAAATATGCAAAAAGATTATTTTTCTGAAATGACTGTTGTAGTACGACTATCAGGTGACCCTTGTTGTGTAGCATGATTTTGGTCATCCTACACTGTATAATATTAACGCTATTGACGATTTTTCACAATAAAATTCCCCAAAAATATGCAAAAACACATTTTTCTGAAATAACTGTTGTAGTACGATTATCAGGTGACCATTGTTGTGTAGCATGATTTTGGTGAGTATACCGTGTATAATATTAACGCTATTGACGATTTTTCACAATAAAATTCCCCAAAAATATGCAAAAAGATTTTTTTTCTGAAATGACTGTTGTAGTACGACTATCAGGTGACCCTTGTTGTGTAGCATGATTTTGGTGAGCATACAGTGTATAATATTAACGCTATTGACGATTTTTCACAATAAAATTCCCCAAAAATATGCAAAAACACATTTTTCTGAAATGACTGTTGTAGTACGACTATCAGGTGACCCTTGTTGTGTAGCATGATGTTGGTCATCCTACACTGTATAATATTAACACTATTGACGATATTTCAAAATAAAATTCCCCAAAAATATGCAAAGTTTTTTTTCCCCCTGAAATAACTGTTGTAGTATGATTATCAGGTGACCATTGTTGTCTAGCATGATTTTGGTGAGTATACAGTGTATAATATTAACGCTATTGACGATTTTTCACAATAAAATTCCCCAAAAATATGCAAAAAGATTTTTTTTCAGAATTGACTGTTGTAGTACGACTATCAGGTGACCCTTGTTGTGTAGCATGATTTTGGTCATCCTACACTGTATAATATTAACGCTATTGACGATTTTTCACAATAAAATTCCCCAAAAATATGCAAAAACACATTTTTCTGAAATAACTGTTGTAGTACGATTATCAGGTGACCATTGTTGTGTAGCCTGATTTTGGTGAGTATACAGTGTATAATACTAACGCTATTGACGATTTTTCACAATAAAATTCCCCAAAAATATGCAAAAAGATTTTTTTCTGAAATGACTGTTGTAGTACGATTACCAGGTGACCATTGTTGTGTAGCATGATTTTGGTGAGTATACCGTGTATAATATTAACGCTATTGACGATTTTTCACAATAAAATTCCCCAAAAATATGCAAAAATATTTTTTTTCTGAAATGACTGTTGTAGTACGACTATCAGGTGACCCTTGTTGTGTAGCATGATTTTGGTGAGTATATAGTGTATAATATTAACGCTATTGACGATTTTTCACAATAAAATTCCCCAAAAATATGCAAAAACACATTTTTCAGAAATGACTGTTGTAGTACGACTATCAGGTGACCCTTGTTGTGTAGCATGATTTTGGTCATCCTACACTGTATAATATTAACGCTATTGACGATTTTTCACAATAAAATTCCACAAAAATATGCAAAAAGATTATTTTTCTGAAATGACTGTTGTAGTACGACTATCAGGTGACCCTTGTTGTGTAGCATGATTTTGGTCATCCTACACTGTATAATATTAACGCTATTGACGATTTTTCACAATAAAATTCCCCAAAAATATGCAAAAACACATTTTTCTGAAATAACTGTTGTAGTACGATTATCAGGTGACCATTGTTGTGTAGCATGATTTTGGTGAGTATACCGTGTATAATATTAACGCTATTGACGATTTTTCACAATAAAATTCCCCAAAAATATGCAAAAAGATTTTTTTTCTGAAATGACTATTGTAGTACGACTATCAGGTGACCCTTGTTGTGTAGCATGATTTTGGTGAGCATACAGTGTATAATATTAACGCTATTGACGATTTTTCACAATAAAATTCCCCAAAAATATGCAAAAACACATTTTTCTGAAATGACTGTTGTAGTACGACTATCAGGTGACCCTTGTTGTGTAGCATGATTTTGGTCATCCTACACTGTATAATATTAACGCTATTGACGATTTTTCACAATAAAATTCCACAAAAATATGCAAAAAGATTATTTTTCTGAAATGACTGTTGTAGTACGACTATCAGGTGACCCTTGTTGTGTAGCATGATTTTGGTGAGCATACAGTGTATAATATTAACGCTATTGACGATTTTTCACAATAAAATTCCCCAAAAATATGCAAAAACACATTTTTCTGAAATGACTGTTGTAGTACGACTATCAGGTGACCCTTGTTGTGTAGCATGATGTTGGTCATCCTACACTGTATAATATTAACACTATTGACGATATTTCAAAATAAAATTCCCCAAAAATATGCAAAGTTTTTTTTCACCCTGAAATAACTGTTGTAGTATGATTATCAGGTGACCATTGTTGTCTAGCATGATTTTTTTGAGTATACAGTGTATAATATTAACGCTATTGACGATTTTTCACAATAAAATTCCACAAAAATATGCAAAAAGATTATTTTTCTGAAATGACTGTTGTAGTACGACTATCAGGTGACCCTTGTTGTGTAGCATGATTTTGGTCATCCTACACTGTATAATATTAACGCTATTGACGATTTTTCACAATAAAATTCCCCAAAAATATGCAAAAACACATTTTTCTGAAATAACTGTTGTAGTACGATTATCAGGTGACCATTGTTGTGTAGCATGATTTTGGTGAGTATACCGTGTATAATATTAACGCTATTGACGATTTTTCACAATAAAATTCCCCAAAAATATGCAAAAAGATTTTTTTTCTGAAATGACTGTTGTAGTACGACTATCAGGTGACCCTTGTTGTGTAGCATGATTTTGGTGAGCATACAGTGTATAATATTAACGCTATTGACGATTTTTCACAATAAAATTCCCCAAAAATATGCAAAAACACATTTTTCTGAAATGACTGTTGTAGTACGACTATCAGGTGACCCTTGTTGTGTAGCATGATTTTGGTCATCCTACACTGTATAATATTAACGCTATTGACGATTTTTCACAATAAAATTCCACAAAAATATGCAAAAAGATTATTTTTCTGAAATGACTGTTGTAGTACGACTATCAGGTGACCCTTGTTGTCTAGCATGATTTTTTTGAGTATACAGTGTATAATATTAACGCTATTGACGATTTTTCACAATAAAATTCCACAAAAATATGCAAAAAGATTATTTTTCTGAAATGACTGTTGTAGTACGACTATCAGGTGACCCTTGTTGTGTAGCATGATTTTGGTCATCCTACACTGTATAATATTAACGCTATTGACGATTTTTCACAATAAAATTCCCCAAAAATATGCAAAAACACATTTTTCTGAAATAACTGTTGTAGTACGATTATCAGGTGACCATTGTTGTGTAGCATGATTTTGGTGAGTATACCGTGTATAATATTAACGCTATTGACGATTTTTCACAATAAAATTCCCCAAAAATATGCAAAAAGATTTTTTTTCTGAAATGACTGTTGTAGTACGACTATCAGGTGACCCTTGTTGTGTAGCATGATTTTGGTGAGCATACAGTGTATAATATTAACGCTATTGACGATTTTTCACAATAAAATTCCCCAAAAATATGCAAAAACACATTTTTCTGAAATGACTGTTGTAGTACGACTATCAGGTGACCATTGTTGTGTAGCATGATTTTGGTCATCCTACACTGTATAATATTAACTCTATTGACGATTTTTCACAATAAAATTCCACAAAAATATGCAAAAAGATTATTTTTCTGAAATGACTGTTGTAGTACGACTATCAGGTGACCCTTGTTGTGTAGCATGATGTTGGTCATCCTACACTGTATAATATTAACACTATTGACGATATTTCAAAATAAAATTCCCCAAAAATATGCAAAGTTTTTTTTCCCCCTGAAATAACTGTTGTAGTATGATTATCAGGTGACCATTGTTGTCTAGCATGATTTTGGTGAGTATACAGTGTATAATATTAACGCTATTGACGATTTTTCACAATAAAATTCCCCAAAAATATGCAAAAAGATTTTTTTTCAGAATTGACTGTTGTAGTACGACTATCAGGTGACCCTTGTTGTGTAGCATGATTTTGGTCATCCTACACTGTATAATATTAACGCTATTGACGATTTTTCACAATAAAATTCCACAAAAATATGCAAAAACACATTTTTCGGAAATAACTGTTGTAGTACGATTATCAGGTAACCATTGTTGTGTAGCATGATTTTGGTGAGTATACCGTGTATAATATTAACGCTATTGACGATTTTTCACAATAAAATTCCCCAAAAATATGCAAAAACACATTTTTCTGAAATAACTGTTGTAGTACGATTATCAGGTGACCATTGTTGTGTAGCCTGATTTTGGTGAGTATACAGTGTATAATACTAACGCTATTGACGATTTTTCACAATAAAATTCCCCAAAAATATGCAAAAAGATTTTTTTCTGAAATGACTGTTGTAGTACGATTACCAGGTGACCATTGTTGTGTAGCATGATTTTGGTGAGTATACCGTGTATAATATTAACGCTATTGACGATTTTTCACAATAAAATTCCCCAAAAATATGCAAAAATATTTTTTTTCTGAAATGACTGTTGTAGTACGACTATCAGGTGACCCTTGTTGTGTAGCATGATTTTGGTGAGTATATAGTGTATAATATTAACGCTATTGACGATTTTTCACAATAAAATTCCCCAAAAATATGCAAAAACACATTTTTCAGAAATGACTGTTGTAGTACGACTATCAGGTGACCCTTGTTGTGTAGCATGATTTTGGTCATCCTACACTGTATAATATTAACGCTATTGACGATTTTTCACAATAAAATTCCCCAAAAATATGCAAAAACACATTTTTCTGAAATAACTGTTGTAGTACGATTATCAGGTGACCATTGTTGTGTAGCATGATTTTGGTGAGTATAACGTGTATAATATTAACGCTATTGACGATTTTTCACAATAAAATTCCCCAAAAATATGCAAAAAGATTTTTTTTCTGAAATGACTATTGTAGTACGACTATCAGGTGACCCTTGTTGTGTAGCATGATTTTGGTGAGCATACAGTGTATAATATTAACGCTATTGACGATTTTTCACAATAAAATTCCCCAAAAATATGCAAAAACACATTTTTCTGAAATGACTGTTGTAGTACGACTATCAGGTGACCCTTGTTGTGTAGCATGATTTTGGTCATCCTACACTTTATAATATTAACGCTATTGACGATTTTTCACAATAAAATTCCCCAAAAATATGCAAAAAGATTTTTTTTCTGAAATGACTGTTGTAGTACGACTATCAGGTGACCCTTGTTGTGTAGCATGATTTTGGTGAGCATACAGTGTATAATATTAACGCTATTGACGATTTTTCACAATAAAATTCCCCAAAAATATGCAAAAACACATTTTTCTGAAATGACTGTTGTAGTACGACTATCAGGTGACCCTTGTTGTGTAGCATGATGTTGGTCATCCTACACTGTAGAATATTAACACTATTGACGATATTTCAAAATAAAATTCCCCAAAAATATGCAAAGTTTTTTTTCCCCCTGAAATAACTGTTGTAGTATGATTATCAGGTGACCATTGTTGTCTAGCATGATTTTGGTGAGTATACAGTGTATAATATTAACGCTATTGACGATTTTTCACAATAAAATTCCCCAAAAATATGCAAAAAGATTTTTTTTCAGAAATGACTGTTGTAGTACGACTATCAGGTGACCCTTGTTGTGTAGCATGATTTTGGTCATCCTACACTGTATAATATTAACGCTATTGACGATTTTTCACAATAAAATTCCACAAAAATATGCAAAAACACATTTTTCGGAAATAACTGTTGTAGTACGATTATCAGGTAACCATTGTTGTGTAGCATGATTTTGGTGAGTATACCGTGTATAATATTAACGCTATTGACGATTTTTCACAATAAAATTCCCCAAAAATATGCAAAAACACATTTTTCTGAAATAACTGTTGTAGTACGATTATCAGGTGACCATTGTTGTGTAGCATGATTTTGGTGAGTATACCGTGTATAATATTAACGCTATTGACGATTTTTCACAATAAAATTCCCCAAAAATATGCAAAAAGATTTTTTTTCTGAAATGACTATTGTAGTACGACTATCAGGTGACCCTTGTTGTGTAGCATGATTTTGGTGAGCATACAGTGTATAATATTAACGCTATTGACGATTTTTCACAATAAAATTCCCCAAAAATATGCAAAAACACATTTTTCTGAAATGACTGTTGTAGTACGACTATCAGGTGACCCTTGTTGTGTAGCATGATTTTGGTCATCCTACACTTTATAATATTAACGCTATTGACGATTTTTCACAATAAAATTCCCCAAAAATATGCAAAAAGATTTTTTTTCTGAAATGACTGTTGTAGTACGACTATCAGGTGACCCTTGTTGTGTAGCATGATTTTGGTGAGCATACAGTGTATAATATTAACGCTATTGACGATTTTTCACAATAAAATTCCCCAAAAATATGCAAAAACACATTTTTCTGAAATGACTGTTGTAGTACGACTATCAGGTGACCCTTGTTGTGTAGCATGATGTTGGTCATCCTACACTGTAGAATATTAACACTATTGACGATATTTCAAAATAAAATTCCCCAAAAATATGCAAAGTTTTTTTTCCCCCTGAAATAACTGTTGTAGTATGATTATCAGGTGACCATTGTTGTCTAGCATGATTTTGGTGAGTATACAGTGTATAATATTAACGCTATTGACGATTTTTCACAATAAAATTCCCCAAAAATATGCAAAAAGATTTTTTTTCAGAAATGACTGTTGTAGTACGACTATCAGGTGACCCTTGTTGTGTAGCATGATTTTGGTCATCCTACACTGTATAATATTAACGCTATTGACGATTTTTCACAATAAAATTCCACAAAAATATGCAAAAACACATTTTTCGGAAATAACTGTTGTAGTACGATTATCAGGTAACCATTGTTGTGTAGCATGATTTTGGTGAGTATACCGTGTATAATATTAACGCTATTGACGATTTTTCACAATAAAATTCCCCAAAAATATGCAAAAACACATTTTTCTGAAATAACTGTTGTAGTACGATTATCAGGTGACCATTGTTGTGTAGCCTGATTTTGGTGAGTATACAGTGTATAATACTAACGCTATTGACGATTTTTCACAATAAAATTCCCCAGAAATATGCAAAAAGATTTTTTTCTGAAATGACTGTTGTAGTACGATTATCAGGTGACCATTGTTGTGTAGCATGATTTTGGTGAGTATACCGTGTATAATATTAACGCTATTGACGATTTTTCACAATAAAATTCCACAAAAATATGCAAAAAGATTATTTTTCTGAAATGACTGTTGTAGTACGACTATCAGGTGACCCTTGTTGTGTAGCATGATTTTGGTCATCCTACACTGTATAATATTAACGCTATTGACGATTTTTCACAATAAAATTCCACAAAAATATGCAAAAACACATTTTTCTGAAATAACTGTTGTAATACGATTATCAGGTGACCATTGTTGTGTAGCATGATTTTGGTGAGTATACCGTGTATAATATTAACGCTATTGACGATTTTTCACAATAAAATTCCCCAAAAATATGCAAAAAGATTTTTTTTCTGAAATGACTGTTGTAGTACAACTATCAGGTGACCCTTGTTGTGTAGCATGATTTTGGTGAGTATACAGTGTATAATATTAACGCTATTGACGATTTTTCACAATAAAATTCCCCAAAAATATGCAAAAACACATTTTTCTGAAATTACTGTTGTAGTACGACTATCAGGTGACCCTTGTTGTGTAGCATGATGTTGGTCATCCTACACTGTATAATATTAACGCTATTGACGATATTTCAAAATAAAATTCCCCAAAAATATGCAAAGTTTTTTTTCCCCCTGAAATAACTGTTGTAGTATGATTATCAGGTGACCATTGTTGTCTAGCATGATTTTGGTGAGTATACAGTGTATAATATTAACGCTATTGACGATTTTTCACAATAAAATTCCCCAAAAATATGCAAAAAGATTTTTTTTCAGAATTGACTGTTGTAGTACGACTATCAGGTGACCCTTGTTGTGTAGCATGATTTTGGTCATCCTACACTGTATAATATTAACGCTATTGACGATTTTTCACAATAAAATTCCACAAAAATATGCAAAAACACATTTTTCGGAAATAACTGTTGTAGTACGATTATCAGGTAACCATTGTTGTGTAGCATGATTTTGGTGAGTATACCGTGTATAATATTAACGCTATTGACGATTTTTCACAATAAAATTCCCCAAAAATATGCAAAAACACATTTTTCTGAAATAACTGTTGTAGTACGATTATCAGGTGACCATTGTTGTGTAGCCTGATTTTGGTGAGTATACAGTGTATAATACTAACGCTATTGACGATTTTTCACAATAAAATTCCCCAAAAATATGCAAAAAGATTTTTTTCTGAAATGACTGTTGTAGTACGATTACCAGGTGACCATTGTTGTGTAGCATGATTTTGGTGAGTATACCGTGTATAATATTAACGCTATTGACGATTTTTCACAATAAAATTCCCCAAAAATATGCAAAAATATTTTTTTTCTGAAATGACTGTTGTAGTACGACTATCAGGTGACCCTTGTTGTGTAGCATGATTTTGGTGAGTATATAGTGTATAATATTAACGCTATTGACGATTTTTCACAATAAAATTCCCCAAAAATATGCAAAAACACATTTTTCAGAAATGACTGTTGTAGTACGACTATCAGGTGACCCTTGTTGTGTAGCATGATTTTGGTCATCCTACACTGTATAATATTAACGCTATTGACGATTTTTCACAATAAAATTCCACAAAAATATGCAAAAAGATTATTTTTCTGAAATGACTGTTGTAGTACGACTATCAGGTGACCCTTGTTGTGTAGCATGATTTTGGTCATCCTACACTGTATAATATTAACGCTATTGACGATTTTTCACAATAAAATTCCCCAAAAATATGCAAAAACACATTTTTCTGAAATAACTGTTGTAGTACGATTATCAGGTGACCATTGTTGTGTAGCATGATTTTGGTGAGTATACCGTGTATAATATTAACGCTATTGACGATTTTTCACAATAAAATTCCCCAAAAATATGCAAAAAGATTTTTTTTCTGAAATGACTATTGTAGTACGACTATCAGGTGACCCTTGTTGTGTAGCATGATTTTGGTGAGCATACAGTGTATAATATTAACGCTATTGACGATTTTTCACAATAAAATTCCCCAAAAATATGCAAAAACACATTTTTCTGAAATGACTGTTGTAGTACGACTATCAGGTGACCCTTGTTGTGTAGCATGATTTTGGTCATCCTACACTTTATAATATTAACGCTATTGACGATTTTTCACAATAAAATTCCCCAAAAATATGCAAAAAGATTTTTTTTCTGAAATGACTGTTGTAGTACGACTATCAGGTGACCCTTGTTGTGTAGCATGATTTTGGTGAGCATACAGTGTATAATATTAACGCTATTGACGATTTTTCACAATAAAATTCCCCAAAAATATGCAAAAACACATTTTTCTGAAATGACTGTTGTAGTACGACTATCAGGTGACCCTTGTTGTGTAGCATGATGTTGGTCATCCTACACTGTAGAATATTAACACTATTGACGATATTTCAAAATAAAATTCCCCAAAAATATGCAAAGTTTTTTTTCCCCCTGAAATAACTGTTGTAGTATGATTATCAGGTGACCATTGTTGTCTAGCATGATTTTGGTGAGTATACAGTGTATAATATTAACGCTATTGACGATTTTTCACAATAAAATTCCCCAAAAATATGCAAAAAGATTTTTTTTCAGAAATGACTGTTGTAGTACGACTATCAGGTGACCCTTGTTGTGTAGCATGATTTTGGTCATCCTACACTGTATAATATTAACGCTATTGACGATTTTTCACAATAAAATTCCACAAAAATATGCAAAAACACATTTTTCGGAAATAACTGTTGTAGTACGATTATCAGGTAACCATTGTTGTGTAGCATGATTTTGGTGAGTATACCGTGTATAATATTAACGCTATTGACGATTTTTCACAATAAAATTCCCCAAAAATATGCAAAAACACATTTTTCTGAAATAACTGTTGTAGTACGATTATCAGGTGACCATTGTTGTGTAGCCTGATTTTGGTGAGTATACAGTGTATAATACTAACGCTATTGACGATTTTTCACAATAAAATTCCCCAGAAATATGCAAAAAGATTTTTTTCTGAAATGACTGTTGTAGTACGATTATCAGGTGACCATTGTTGTGTAGCATGATTTTGGTGAGTATACCGTGTATAATATTAACGCTATTGACGATTTTTCACAATAAAATTCCACAAAAATATGCAAAAAGATTATTTTTCTGAAATGACTGTTGTAGTACGACTATCAGGTGACCCTTGTTGTGTAGCATGATTTTGGTCATCCTACACTGTATAATATTAACGCTATTGACGATTTTTCACAATAAAATTCCACAAAAATATGCAAAAACACATTTTTCTGAAATAACTGTTGTAATACGATTATCAGGTGACCATTGTTGTGTAGCATGATTTTGGTGAGTATACCGTGTATAATATTAACGCTATTGACGATTTTTCACAATAAAATTCCCCAAAAATATGCAAAAAGATTTTTTTTCTGAAATGACTGTTGTAGTACAACTATCAGGTGACCCTTGTTGTGTAGCATGATTTTGGTGAGTATACAGTGTATAATATTAACGCTATTGACGATTTTTCACAATAAAATTCCCCAAAAATATGCAAAAACACATTTTTCTGAAATTACTGTTGTAGTACGACTATCAGGTGACCCTTGTTGTGTAGCATGATGTTGGTCATCCTACACTGTATAATATTAACGCTATTGACGATATTTCAAAATAAAATTCCCCAAAAATATGCAAAGTTTTTTTTCCCCCTGAAATAACTGTTGTAGTATGATTATCAGGTGACCATTGTTGTCTAGCATGATTTTGGTGAGTATACAGTGTATAATATTAACGCTATTGACGATTTTTCACAATAAAATTCCCCAAAAATATGCAAAAAGATTTTTTTTCAGAAATGACTGTTGTAGTACGACTATCAGGTGACCCTTGTTGTGTAGCATGATTTTGGTCATCTTACACTGTATAATATTAACGCTATTGACGATTTTTCACAATAAAATTCCACAAAAATATGCAAAAAGATTATTTTTCTGAAATAACTGTTGTAGTACGACTATCAGGTGACCCTTGTTGTGTAGCATGATTTTGGTCATCCTACACTGTATAATATTAACGCTATTGACGATTTTTCACAATAAAATTCCCCAAAAATATGCAAAAACACATTTTTCTGAAATAACTGTTGTAGTACGATTATCAGGTGACCATTGTTGTGTAGCATGATTTTGGTGAGTATACCGTGTATAATATTAACGCTATTGACGATTTTTCACAATAAAATTCCCCAAAAATATGCAAAAAGATTTTTTTTCTGAAATGACTGTTGTAGTACGACTATCAGGTGACCCTTGTTGTGTAGCATGATTTTGGTGAGCATACAGTGTATAATATTAACGCTATTGACGATTTTTCACAATAAAATTCCCCAAAAATATGCAAAAACACATTTTTCTGAAATGACTGTTGTAGTACGACTATCAGGTGACCCTTGTTGTGTAGCATGATTTTGGTCATCCTACACTGTATAATATTAACGCTATTGACGATTTTTCACAATAAAATTCCACAAAATATGCAAAAAGATTATTTTTCTGAAATGACTGTTGTAGTACGACTATCAGGTGACCCTTGTTGTGTAGCATGATGTTGGTCATCCTACACTGTATAATATTAACACTATTGACGATATTTCAAAATAAAATTCCCCAAAAATATGCAAAGTTTTTTTTCACCCTGAAATAACTGTTGTAGTATGATTATCAGGTGACCATTGTTGTCTAGCATGATTTTTTTGAGTATACACTGTATAATATTAACGCTATTGACGATTTTTCACAATAAAATTCCACAAAAATATGCAAAAACACATTTTTCGGAAATAACTGTTGTAGTACGATTATCAGGTAACCATTGTTGTGTAGCATGATTTTGGTGAGTATACCGTGTATAATATTAACGCTATTGACGATTTTTCACAATAAAATTCCCCAAAAATATGCAAAAACACATTTTTCTGAAATAACTGTTGTAGTACGATTATCAGGTGACCATTGTTGTGTAGCCTGATTTTGGTGAGTATACAGTGTATAATACTAACGCTATTGACGATTTTTCACAATAAAATTCCCCAGAAATATGCAAAAAGATTTTTTCTGAAATGACTGTTGTAGTACGATTATCAGGTGACCATTGTTGTGTAGCATGATTTTGGTGAGTATACCGTGTATAATATTAACGCTATTGACGATTTTTCACAATAAAATTCCACAAAAATATGCAAAAAGATTATTTTTCTGAAATGACTGTTGTAGTACGACTATCAGGTGACCCTTGTTGTGTAGCATGATTTTGGTCATCCTACACTGTATAATATTAACGCTATTGACGATTTTTCACAATAAAATTCCACAAAAATATGCAAAAACACATTTTTCTGAAATAACTGTTGTAATACGATTATCAGGTGACCATTGTTGTGTAGCATGATTTTGGTGAGTATACCGTGTATAATATTAACGCTATTGACGATTTTTCACAATAAAATTCCCCAAAAATATGCAAAAAGATTTTTTTTCTGAAATGACTGTTGTAGTACAACTATCAGGTGACCCTTGTTGTGTAGCATGATTTTGGTGAGTATACAGTGTATAATATTAACGCTATTGACGATTTTTCACAATAAAATTCCCCAAAAATATGCAAAAACACATTTTTCTGAAATTACTGTTGTAGTACGACTATCAGGTGACCCTTGTTGTGTAGCATGATGTTGGTCATCCTACACTGTATAATATTAACGCTATTGACGATATTTCAAAATAAAATTCCCCAAAAATATGCAAAGTTTTTTTTCCCCCTGAAATAACTGTTGTAGTATGATTATCAGGTGACCATTGTTGTCTAGCATGATTTTGGTGAGTATACAGTGTATAATATTAACGCTATTGACGATTTTTCACAATAAAATTCCCCAAAAATATGCAAAAAGATTTTTTTTCAGAAATGACTGTTGTAGTACGACTATCAGGTGACCCTTGTTGTGTAGCATGATTTTGGTCATCTTACACTGTATAATATTAACGCTATTGACGATTTTTCACAATAAAATTCCACAAAAATATGCAAAAAGATTATTTTTCTGAAATAACTGTTGTAGTACGACTATCAGGTGACCCTTGTTGTGTAGCATGATTTTGGTCATCCTACACTGTATAATATTAACACTATTGACGATTTTTCACAATAAAATTCCCCAAAAATATGCAAAAACACATTTTTCTGAAATAACTGTTGTAGTACGATTATCAGGTGACCATTGTTGTGTAGCATGATTTTGGTGAGTATACCGTGTATAATATTAACGCTATTGACGATTTTTCACAATAAAATTCCCCAAAAATATGCAAAAAGATTTTTTTTCTGAAATGACTGTTGTAGTACGACTATCAGGTGACCCTTGTTGTGTAGCATGATTTTGGTGAGCATACAGTGTATAATATTAACGCTATTGACGATTTTTCACAATAAAATTCCCCAAAAATATGCAAAAACACATTTTTCTGAAATGACTGTTGTAGTACGACTATCAGGTGACCCTTGTTGTGTAGCATGATTTTGGTCATCCTACACTGTATAATATTAACGCTATTGACGATTTTTCACAATAAAATTCCACAAAAATATGCAAAAAGATTATTTTTCTGAAATGACTGTTGTAGTACGACTATCAGGTGACCCTTGTTGTGTAGCATGATGTTGGTCATCCTACACTGTATAATATTAACACTATTGACGATATTTCAAAATAAAATTCCCCAAAAATATGCAAAGTTTTTTTTCACCCTGAAATAACTGTTGTAGTATGATTATCAGGTGACCATTGTTGTCTAGCATGATTTTTTTGAGTATACAGTGTATAATATTAACGCTATTGACGATTTTTCACAATAAAATTCCACAAAAATATGCAAAAAGATTATTTTTCTGAAATGACTGTTGTAGTACGACTATCAGGTGACCCTTGTTGTGTAGCATGATTTTGGTCATCCTACACTGTATAATATTAACGCTATTGACGATTTTTCACAATAAAATTCCCCAAAAATATGCAAAAACACATTTTTCTGAAATAACTGTTGTAGTACGATTATCAGGTGACCATTGTTGTGTAGCATGATTTTGGTGAGTATACCGTGTATAATATTAACGCTATTGACGATTTTTCACAATAAAATTCCCCAAAAATATGCAAAAAGATTTTTTTTCTGAAATGACTGTTGTAGTACGACTATCAGGTGACCCTTGTTGTGTAGCATGATTTTGGTGAGCATACAGTGTATAATATTAACGCTATTGACGATTTTTCACAATAAAATTCCCCAAAAATATGCAAAAACACATTTTTCTGAAATGACTGTTGTAGTACGACTATCAGGTGACCCTAGTTGTGTAGCATGATTTTGGTCATCCTACACTGTATAATATTAACGCTATTGACGATTTTTCACAATAAAATTCCCCAAAAATATGCAAAAAGATTATTTTTCTGAAATGACTGTTGTAGTACGACTATCAGGTGACCCTTGTTGTGTAGCATGATGTTGGTCATGCTACACTGTATAATATTAACACTATTGACGATATTTCAAAATAAAATTCCCCAAAAATATGCAAAGTTTTTTTTCCCCCTGAAATAACTGTTGTAGTATGATTATCAGGTGACCATTGTTGTCTAGCATGATTTTGGTGAGTATACAGTGTATAATATTAACGCTATTGACGATTTTTCACAATAAAATTCCCCAAAAATATGCAAAAAGATTTTTTTTCAGAAATGACTGTTGTAGTACGACTATCAGGTGACCCTTGTTGTGTAGCATGATTTTGGTCATCCTACACTGTATAATATTAACGCTATTGACGATTTTTCACAATAAAATTCCACAAAAATATGCAAAAACACATTTTTCGGAAATAACTGTTGTAGTACGATTATCAGGTAACCATTGTTGTGTAGCATGATTTTGGTGAGTATACCGTGTATAATATTAACGCTATTGACGATTTTTCACAATAAAATTCCCCAAAAATATGCAAAAACACATTTTTCTGAAATAACTGTTGTAGTACGATTATCAGGTGACCATTGTTGTGTAGCCTGATTTTGGTGAGTATACAGTGTATAATACTAACGCTATTGACGATTTTTCACAATAAAATTCCCCAGAAATATGCAAAAAGATTTTTTTCTGAAATGACTGTTGTAGTACGATTATCAGGTGACCATTGTTGTGTAGCATGATTTTGGTGAGTATACCGTGTATAATATTAACGCTATTGACGATTTTTCACAATAAAATTCCACAAAAATATGCAAAAAGATTATTTTTCTGAAATGACTGTTGTAGTACGACTATCAGGTGACCCTTGTTGTGTAGCATGATTTTGGTCATCCTACACTGTATAATATTAACGCTATTGACGATTTTTCACAATAAAATTCCACAAAAATATGCAAAAACACATTTTTCTGAAATAACTGTTGTAATACGATTATCAGGTGACCATTGTTGTGTAGCATGATTTTGGTGAGTATACCGTGTATAATATTAACGCTATTGACGATTTTTCACAATAAAATTCCCCAAAAATATGCAAAAAGATTTTTTTTCTGAAATGACTGTTGTAGTACAACTATCAGGTGACCCTTGTTGTGTAGCATGATTTTGGTGAGTATACAGTGTATAATATTAACGCTATTGACGATTTTTCACAATAAAATTCCCCAAAAATATGCAAAAACACATTTTTCTGAAATTACTGTTGTAGTACGACTATCAGGTGACCCTTGTTGTGTAGCATGATGTTGGTCATCCTACACTGTATAATATTAACGCTATTGACGATATTTCAAAATAAAATTCCCCAAAAATATGCAAAGTTTTTTTTCCCCCTGAAATAACTGTTGTAGTATGATTATCAGGTGACCATTGTTGTCTAGCATGATTTTGGTGAGTATACAGTGTATAATATTAACGCTATTGACGATTTTTCACAATAAAATTCCCCAAAAATATGCAAAAAGATTTTTTTTCAGAAATGACTGTTGTAGTACGACTATCAGGTGACCCTTGTTGTGTAGCATGATTTTGGTCATCTTACACTGTATAATATTAACGCTATTGACGATTTTTCACAATAAAATTCCACAAAAATATGCAAAAAGATTATTTTTCTGAAATGACTGTTGTAGTACGACTATCAGGTGACCCTTGTTGTGTAGCATGATTTTGGTCATCCTACACTGTATAATATTAACGCTATTGACGATTTTTCACAATAAAATTCCCCAAAAATATGCAAAAACACATTTTTCTGAAATAACTGTTGTAGTACGATTATCAGGTGACCATTGTTGTGTAGCATGATTTTGGTGAGTATACCGTGTATAATATTAACGCTATTGACGATTTTTCACAATAAAATTCCCCAAAAATATGCAAAAAGATTTTTTTTCTGAAATGACTGTTGTAGTACGACTATCAGGTGACCCTTGTTGTGTAGCATGATTTTGGTGAGCATACAGTGTATAATATTAACGCTATTGACGATTTTTCACAATAAAATTCCCCAAAAATATGCAAAAACACATTTTTCTGAAATGACTGTTGTAGTACGACTATCAGGTGACCCTTGTTGTGTAGCATGATTTTGGTCATCCTACACTGTATAATATTAACGCTATTGACGATTTTTCACAATAAAATTCCACAAAAATATGCAAAAAGATTATTTTTCTGAAATGACTGTTGTAGTACGACTATCAGGTGACCCTTGTTGTGTAGCATGATGTTGGTCATCCTACACTGTATAATATTAACACTATTGACGATATTTCAAAATAAAATTCCCCAAAAATATGCAAAGTTTTTTTTCACCCTGAAATAACTGTTGTAGTATGATTATCAGGTGACCATTGTTGTCTAGCATGATTTTTTTGAGTATACAGTGTATAATATTAACGCTATTGACGATTTTTCACAATAAAATTCCACAAAAATATGCAAAAAGATTATTTTTCTGAAATGACTGTTGTAGTACGACTATCAGGTGACCCTTGTTGTGTAGCATGATTTTGGTCATCCTACACTGTATAATATTAACGCTATTGACGATTTTTCACAATAAAATTCCCCAAAAATATGCAAAAACACATTTTTCTGAAATAACTGTTGTAGTACGATTATCAGGTGACCATTGTTGTGTAGCATGATTTTGGTGAGTATACCGTGTATAATATTAACGCTATTGACGATTTTTCACAATAAAATTCCCCAAAAATATGCAAAAAGATTTTTTTTCTGAAATGACTGTTGTAGTACGACTATCAGGTGACCCTTGTTGTGTAGCATGATTTTGGTGAGCATACAGTGTATAATATTAACGCTATTGACGATTTTTCACAATAAAATTCCCCAAAAATATGCAAACTTTTTTTTCCCCCTGAAATAACTGTTGTAGTATGATTATCAGGTGACCATTGTTGTCTAGCATGATTTTGGTGAGTATACAGTGTATAATATTAACGCTATTGACGATTTTTCACAATAAAATTCCCCAAAAATATGCAAAAAGATTTTTTTTCAGAAATGACTGTTGTAGTACGACTATCAGGTGACCCTTGTTGTGTAGCATGATTTTGGTCATCCTACACTGTATAATATTAACGCTATTGATGATTTTTCACAATAAAATTCCACAAAAATATGCAAAAACACATTTTTCTTTAATAACTGTTGTAGTACGATTATCAGGTAACCATTGTTGTGTAGCATGATTTTGGTGAGTATACCGTGTATAATATTAACGCTATTGACGATTTTTCACAATAAAATTCCCCAAAAATATGCAAAAACACATTTTTCTGAAATAACTGTTGTAGTACGATTATCAGGTGACCATTGTTGTGTAGCCTGATTTTGGTGAGTATACAGTGTATAATACTAACGCTATTGACGATTTTTCACAATAAAATTCCCCAGAAATATGCAAAAAGATTTTTTTCTGAAATGACTGTTGTAGTACGATTATCAGGTGACCATTGTTGTGTAGCATGATTTTGGTGAGTATACCGTGTATAATATTAACGCTATTGACGATTTTTCACAATAAAATTCCACAAAAATATGCAAAAAGATTATTTTTCTGAAATGACTGTTGTAGTACGACTATCAGGTGACCCTTGTTGTGTAGCATGATTTTGGTCATCCTACACTGTATAATATTAACGCTATTGACGATTTTTCACAATAAAATTCCACAAAAATATGCAAAAACACATTTTTCTGAAATAACTGTTGTAATACGATTATCAGGTGACCATTGTTGTGTAGCATGATTTTGGTGAGTATACCGTGTATAATATTAACGCTATTGACGATTTTTCACAATAAAATTCCCCAAAAATATGCAAAAAGATTTTTTTTCTGAAATGACTGTTGTAGTACAACTATCAGGTGACCCTTGTTGTGTAGCATGATTTTGGTGAGTATACAGTGTATAATATTAACGCTATTGACGATTTTTCACAATAAAATTCCCCAAAAATATGCAAAAACACATTTTTCTGAAATGACTGTTGTAGTACGACTATCAGGTGACCCTTGTTGTGTAGCATGATGTTGGTCATCCTACACTGTATAATATTAACACTATTGACGATATTTCAAAATAAAATTCCCCAAAAATATGCAAAGTTTTTTTTCCCCCTGAAATAACTGTTGTAGTATGATTATCAGGTGACCATTGTTGTCTAGCATGATTTTGGTGAGTATACAGTGTATAATATTAACGCTATTGACGATTTTTCACAATAAAATTCCCCAAAAATATGCAAAAAGATTTTTTTTCAGAAATGACTGTTGTAGTACGACTATCAGGTGACCCTTGTTGTGTAGCATGATTTTGGTCATCCTACACTGTATAATATTAACGCTATTGAAGATTTTTCACAATAAAATTCCCCAAAAATATGCAAAAAGATTATTTTTCTGAAATGACTGTTGTAGTACGACTATCAGGTGACCCTTGTTGTGTAGCATGATTTTGGTCATCCTACACTGTATAATATTAACGCTATTGTTTATTTTTCACAATAAAATTCCACAAAAATATGCAAAACACATTTTTCTGAAATAACTGTTGTAGTACGATTATCAGGTGACCATTGTTGTGTAGCATGATTTTGGTGAGTATACCGTGTATAATATTAACGCTATTGACGATTTTTCACAATAAAATTCCCCAAAAATATGCAAAAAGATTTTTTTTCTGAAATGACTGTTGTAGTACGACTATCAGGTGACCCTTGTTGTGTAGCATGATTTTGGTGAGCATACAGTGTATAATATTAACGCTATTGACAATTTTTCACAATAAAATTCCCCAAAAATATGCAAAAACACATTTTTCTGAAATGACTGTTGTAGTACGACTATCAGGTGACCCTTGTTGTGTAGCATGATTTTGGTCATCCTACACTGTATAATATTAACGCTATTGACGATTTTTCACAATAAAATTCCACAAAAATATGCAAAAAGATTATTTTTCTGAAATGACTGTTGTAGTACGACTATCAGGTGACCCTTGTTGTGTAGCATGATGTTGGTCATCCTACACTGTATAATATTAACACTATTGACGATATTTCAAAATAAAATTCCCCAAAAATATGCAAAGTTTTTTTTCACCCTGAAATAACTGTTGTAGTATGATTATCAGGTGACCATTGTTGTCTAGCATGATTTTTTTGAGTATACAGTGTATAATATTAACGCTATTGACGATTTTTCACAATAAAATTCCACAAAAATATGCAAAAAGATTTATTTTCTGAAATGACTGTTGTAGTACGACTATCAGGTGACCCTTGTTGTGTAGCATGATTTTGGTGAGTATACAGTGTATAATATTAACGCTATTGACGATATTTCAAAATAAAATTCCCCAAAAATATGCAAAGTTTTTTTTCCCCCTGAAATAACTGTTGTAGTATGATTATCAGGTGACCATTGTTGTCTAGCATGATTTTGGTGAGTATACAGTGTATAATATTAACGCTATTGACGATTTTTCACAATAAAATTCCCCAAAAATATGCAAAAAGATTTTTTTTCAGAAATGACTGTTGTAGTACGACTATCAGGTGACCCTTGTTGTGTAGCATGATTTTGGTCATCCTACACTGTATAATATTAACGCTATTGACGATTTTTCACAATAAAATTCCACAAAAATATGCAAAAAGATTATTTTTCTGAAATGACTGTTGTAGTACGACTATCAGGTGACCCTTGTTGTGTAGCATGATTTTGGTCATCCTACACTGTATAATATTAACGCTATTGACGATTTTTCACAATAAAATTCCCCAAAAATATGCAAAAACACATTTTTCTGAAATAACTGTTGTAGTACGATTATCAGGTGACCATTGTTGTGTAGCATGATTTTGGTGAGTATACCGTGTATAATATTAACGCTATTGACGATTTTTCACAATAAAATTCCCCAAAAATATGCAAAAAGATTTTTTTTCTGAAATGACTGTTGTAGTACGACTATCAGGTGACCCTTGTTGTGTAGCATGATTTTGGTGAGCATACAGTGTATAATATTAACGCTATTGACGATTTTTCACAATAAAATTCCCCAAAAATATGCAAAAACACATTTTTCTGAAATGACTGTTGTAGTACGACTATCAGGTGACCCTTGTTGTGTAGCATGATTTTGGTCATCCTACACTGTATAATATTAACGCTATTGACGATTTTTCACAATAAAATTCCACAAAAATATGCAAAAAGATTATTTTTCTGAAATGACTGTTGTAGTACGACTATCAGGTGACCCTTGTTGTGTAGCATGATGTTGGTCATCCTACACTGTATAATATTAACACTATTGACGATATTTCAAAATAAAATTCCCCAAAAATATGCAAAGTTTTTTTTCACCCTGAAATAACTGTTGTAGTATGATTATCAGGTGACCATTGTTGTCTAGCATGATTTTTTTGAGTATACAGTGTATAATATTAACGCTATTGACGATTTTTCACAATAAAATTCCACAAAAATATGCAAAAAGATTATTTTTCTGAAATGACTGTTGTAGTACGACTATCAGGTGACCCTTGTTGTGTAGCATGATTTTGGTCATCCTACACTGTATAATATTAACGCTATTGACGATTTTTCACAATAAAATTCCCCAAAAATATGCAAAAACACATTTTTCTGAAATAACTGTTGTAGTACGATTATCAGGTGACCATTGTTGTGTAGCATGATTTTGGTGAGTATACCGTGTATAATATTAACGCTATTGACGATTTTTCACAATAAAATTCCCCAAAAATATGCAAAAAGATTTTTTTTCTGAAATGACTGTTGTAGTACGACTATCAGGTGACCCTTGTTGTGTAGCATGATTTTGGTGAGCATACAGTGTATAATATTAACGCTATTGACGATTTTTCACAATAAAATTCCCCAAAAATATGCAAAAACACATTTTTCTGAAATGACTGTTGTAGTACGACTATCAGGTGACCCTTGTTGTGTAGCATGATGTTAGTCATGCTACACTGTATAATATTAACACTATTGACGATATTTCAAAATAAAATTCCCCAAAAATATGCAAAGTTTTTTTTCCCCCTGAAATAACTGTTGTAGTATGATTATCAGGTGACCATTGTTGTCTAGCATGATTTTGGTGAGTATACAGTGTATAATATTAACGCTATTGACGATTTTTCACAATAAAATTCCCCAAAAATATGCAAAAAGATTTTTTTTCAGAATTGACTGTTGTAGTACGACTATCAGGTGACCCTTGTTGTGTAGCATGATTTTGGTCATCCTACACTGTATAATATTAACGCTATTGACGATTTTTCACAATAAAATTCCCCAAAAATATGCAAAAACACATTTTTCTGAAATAACTGTTGTAGTACGATTATCAGGTGACCATTGTTGTGTAGCCTGATTTTGGTGAGTATACAGTGTATAATACTAACGCTATTGACGATTTTTCACAATAAAATTCCCCAAAAATATGCAAAAAGATTTTTTTCTGAAATGACTGTTGTAGTACGATTACCAGGTGACCATTGTTGTGTAGCATGATTTTGGTGAGTATACCGTGTATAATATTAACGCTATTGACGATTTTTCACAATAAAATTCCCCAAAAATATGCAAAAATATTTTTTTTCTGAAATGACTGTTGTAGTACGACTATCAGGTGACCCTTGTTGTGTAGCATGATTTTGGTGAGTATATAGTGTATAATATTAACGCTATTGATGATTTTTCACAATAAAATTCCCCAAAAATATGCAAAAACACATTTTTCAGAAATGACTGTTGTAGTACGACTATCAGGTGACCCTTGTTGTGTAGCATGATTTTGGTCATCCTACACTGTATAATATTAACGCTATTGACGATTTTTCACAATAAAATTCCACAAAAATATGCAAAAAGATTATTTTTCTGAAATGACTGTTGTAGTACGACTATCAGGTGACCCTTGTTGTGTAGCATGATTTTGGTGAGCATACAGTGTATAATATTAACGCTATTGACGATTTTTCACAATAAAATTCCCCAAAAATATGCAAAAACACATTTTTCTGAAATGACTGTTGTAGTACGACTATCAGGTGACCCTTGTTGTGTAGCATGATGTTGGTCATCCTACACTGTATAATATTAACACTATTGACGATATTTCAAAATAAAATTCCCCAAAAATATGCAAAGTTTTTTTTCACCCTGAAATAACTGTTGTAGTATGATTATCAGGTGACCATTGTTGTCTAGCATGATTTTTTTGAGTATACAGTGTATAATATTAACGCTATTGACGATTTTTCACAATAAAATTCCACAAAAATATGCAAAAAGATTATTTTTCTGAAATGACTGTTGTAGTACGACTATCAGGTGACCCTTGTTGTGTAGCATGATTTTGGTCATCCTACACTGTATAATATTAACGCTATTGACGATTTTTCACAATAAAATTCCCCAAAAATATGCAAAAACACATTTTTCTGAAATAACTGTTGTAGTACGATTATCAGGTGACCATTGTTGTGTAGCATGATTTTGGTGAGTATACCGTGTATAATATTAACGCTATTGATGATTTTTCACAATAAAATTCCCCAAAAATATGCAAAAAGATTTTTTTTCTGAAATGACTGTTGTAGTACGACTATCAGGTGACCCTTGTTGTGTAGCATGATTTTGGTGAGCATACAGTGTATAATATTAACGCTATTGACGATTTTTCACAATAAAATTCCCCAAAAATATGCAAAAACACATTTTTCTGAAATGACTGTTGTAGTACGACTATCAGGTGACCCTTGTTGTGTAGCATGATTTTGGTCATCCTACACTGTATAATATTAACGCTATTGACGATTTTTCACAATAAAATTCCACAAAAATATGCAAAAAGATTATTTTTCTGAAATGACTGTTGTAGTACGACTATCAGGTGACCCTTGTTGTCTAGCATGATTTTTTTGAGTATACAGTGTATAATATTAACGCTATTGACGATTTTTCACAATAAAATTCCACAAAAATATGCAAAAAGATTATTTTTCTGAAATGACTGTTGTAGTACGACTATCAGGTGACCCTTGTTGTGTAGCATGATTTTGGTCATCCTACACTGTATAATATTAACGCTATTGACGATTTTTCACAATAAAATTCCCCAAAAATATGCAAAAACACATTTTTCTGAAATAACTGTTGTAGTACGATTATCAGGTGACCATTGTTGTGTAGCATGATTTTGGTGAGTATACCGTGTATAATATTAACGCTATTGACGATTTTTCACAATAAAATTCCCCAAAAATATGCAAAAAGATTATTTTTCTGAAATGACTGTTGTAGTACGACTATCAGGTGACCCTTGTTGTGTAGCATGATGTTGGTCATCCTACACTGTATAATATTAACACTATTGACGATATTTCAAAATAAAATTCCCCAAAAATATGCAAAGTTTTTTTTCCCCCTGAAATAACTGTTGTAGTATGATTATCAGGTGACCATTGTTGTCTAGCATGATTTTGGTGAGTATACAGTGTATAATATTAACGCTATTGACGATTTTTCACAATAAAATTCCCCAAAAATATGCAAAAAGATTTTTTTTCAGAATTGACTGTTGTAGTACGACTATCAGGTGACCCTTGTTGTGTAGCATGATTTTGGTCATCCTACACTGTATAATATTAACGCTATTGACGATTTTTCACAATAAAATTCCACAAAAATATGCAAAAACACATTTTTCGGAAATAACTGTTGTAGTACGATTATCAGGTAACCATTGTTGTGTAGCATGATTTTGGTGAGTATACCGTGTATAATATTAACGCTATTGACGATTTTTCACAATAAAATTCCCCAAAAATATGCAAAAACACATTTTTCTGAAATAACTGTTGTAGTACGATTATCAGGTGACCATTGTTGTGTAGCCTGATTTTGGTGAGTATACAGTGTATAATACTAACGCTATTGACGATTTTTCACAATAAAATTCCCCAAAAATATGCAAAAAGATTTTTTTCTGAAATGACTGTTGTAGTACGATTACCAGGTGACCATTGTTGTGTAGCATGATTTTGGTGAGTATACCGTGTATAATATTAACGCTATTGACGATTTTTCACAATAAAATTCCCCAAAAATATGCAAAAATATTTTTTTTCTGAAATGACTGTTGTAGTACGACTATCAGGTGACCCTTGTTGTGTAGCATGATTTTGGTGAGTATATAGTGTATAATATTAACGCTATTGACGATTTTTCACAATAAAATTCCCCAAAAATATGCAAAAACACATTTTTCAGAAATGACTGTTGTAGTACGACTATCAGGTGACCCTTGTTGTGTAGCATGATTTTGGTCATCCTACACTGTATAATATTAACGCTATTGACGATTTTTCACAATAAAATTCCACAAAAATATGCAAAAAGATTATTTTTCTGAAATGACTGTTGTAGTACGACTATCAGGTGACCCTTGTTGTGTAGCATGATTTTGGTCATCCTACACTGTATAATATTAACGCTATTGACGATTTTTCACAATAAAATTCCCCAAAAATATGCAAAAACACATTTTTCTGAAATAACTGTTGTAGTACGATTATCAGGTGACCATTGTTGTGTAGCATGATTTTGGTGAGTATACCGTGTATAATATTAACGCTATTGACGATTTTTCACAATAAAATTCCCCAAAAATATGCAAAAAGATTTTTTTTCTGAAATGACTATTGTAGTACGACTATCAGGTGACCCTTGTTGTGTAGCATGATTTTGGTGAGCATACAGTGTATAATATTAACGCTATTGACGATTTTTCACAATAAAATTCCCCAAAAATATGCAAAAACACATTTTTCTGAAATGACTGTTGTAGTACGACTATCAGGTGACCCTTGTTGTGTAGCATGATTTTGGTCATCCTACACTTTATAATATTAACGCTATTGACGATTTTTCACAATAAAATTCCACAAAAATATGCAAAAAGATTATTTTTCTGAAATGACTGTTGTAGTACGACTATCAGGTGACCCTTGTTGTGTAGCATGATGTTGGTCATCCTACACTGTATAATATTAACACTATTGACGATATTTCAAAATAAAATTCCCCAAAAATATGCAAAGTTTTTTTTCACCCTGAAATAACTGTTGTAGTATGATTATCAGGTGACCATTGTTGTCTAGCATGATTTTTTTGAGTATACAGTGTATAATATTAACGCTATTGACGATTTTTCACAATAAAATTCCACAAAAATATGCAAAAAGATTATTTTTCTGAAATGACTGTTGTAGTACGACTATCAGGTGACCCTTGTTGTGTAGCATGATTTTGGTCATCCTACACTGTATAATATTAACGCTATTGACGATTTTTCACAATAAAATTCCCCAAAAATATGCAAAAACACATTTTTCTGAAATAACTGTTGTAGTACGATTATCAGGTGACCATTGTTGTGTAGCATGATTTTGGTGAGTATACCGTGTATAATATTAACGCTATTGACGATTTTTCACAATAAAATTCCCCAAAAATATGCAAAAAGATTTTTTTTCAGAAATGACTGTTGTAGTACGACTATCAGGTGACCCTTGTTGTGTAGCATGATTTTGGTCATCCTACACTGTATAATATTAACGCTATTGACGATTTTTCACAATAAAATTCCACAAAAATATGCAAAAACACATTTTTCGGAAATAACTGTTGTAGTACGATTATCAGGTAACCATTGTTGTGTAGCATGATTTTGGTGAGTATACCGTGTATAATATTAACGCTATTGACGATTTTTCACAATAAAATTCCACAAAAATATGCAAAAACACATTTTTCTGAAATAACTGTTGTAGTACGATTATCAGGTGACCATTGTTGTGTAGCCTGATTTTGGTGAGTATACAGTGTATAATACTAACGCTATTGACGATTTTTCACAATAAAATTCCCCAGAAATATGCAAAAAGATTTTTTTCTGAAATGACTGTTGTAGTACGATTATCAGGTGACCATTGTTGTGTAGCATGATTTTGGTGAGTATACCGTGTATAATATTAACGCTATTGACGATTTTTCACAATAAAATTCCACAAAAATATGCAAAAAGATTATTTTTCTGAAATGACTGTTGTAGTACGACTATCAGGTGACCCTTGTTGTGTAGCATGATTTTGGTCATCCTACACTGTATAATATTAACGCTATTGACGATTTTTCACAATAAAATTCCACAAAAATATGCAAAAACACATTTTTCTGAAATAACTGTTGTAATACGATTATCAGGTGACCATTGTTGTGTAGCATGATTTTGGTGAGTATACCGTGTATAATATTAACGCTATTGACGATTTTTCACAATAAAATTCCCCAAAAATATGCAAAAAGATTTTTTTTCTGAAATGACTGTTGTAGTACAACTATCAGGTGACCCTTGTTGTGTAGCATGATTTTGGTGAGTATACAGTGTATAATATTAACGCTATTGACGATTTTTCACAATAAAATTCCCCAAAAATATGCAAAAACACATTTTTCTGAAATTACTGTTGTAGTACGACTATCAGGTGACCCTTGTTGTGTAGCATGATGTTGGTCATCCTACACTGTATAATATTAACGCTATTGACGATATTTCAAAATAAAATTCCCCAAAAATATGCAAAGTTTTTTTTCCCCCTGAAATAACTGTTGTAGTATGATTATCAGGTGACCATTGTTGTCTAGCATGATTTTGGTGAGTATACAGTGTATAATATTAACGCTATTGACGATTTTTCACAATAAAATTCCCCAAAAATATGCAAAAAGATTTTTTTTCAGAAATGACTGTTGTAGTACGACTATCAGGTGACCCTTGTTGTGTAGCATGATTTTGGTCATCTTACACTGTATAATATTAACGCTATTGACGATTTTTCACAATAAAATTCCACAAAAATATGCAAAAAGATTATTTTTCTGAAATGACTGTTGTAGTACGACTATCAGGTGACCCTTGTTGTGTAGCATGATTTTGGTCATCCTACACTGTATAATATTAACGCTATTGACGATTTTTCACAATAAAATTCCACAAAAATATGCAAAAACACATTTTTCGGAAATAACTGTTGTAGTACGATTATCAGGTAACCATTGTTGTGTAGCATGATTTTGGTGAGTATACCGTGTATAATATTAACGCTATTGACGATTTTTCACAATAAAATTCCCCAAAAATATGCAAAAACACATTTTTCTGAAATAACTGTTGTAGTATGATTATCAGGTGACCATTGTTGTGTAGCCTGATTTTGGTGAGTATACAGTGTATAATACTAACGCTATTGACGATTTTTCACAATAAAATTCCCCAGAAATATGCAAAAAGATTTTTTTCTGAAATGACTGTTGTAGTACGATTATCAGGTGACCATTGTTGTGTAGCATGATTTTGGTGAGTATACCGTGTATAATATTAACGCTATTGACGATTTTTCACAATAAAATTCCACAAAAATATGCAAAAAGATTATTTTTCTGAAATGACTGTTGTAGTACGACTATCAGGTGACCCTTGTTGTGTAGCATGATTTTGGTCATCCTACACTGTATAATATTAACGCTATTGACGATTTTTCACAATAAAATTCCCCAAAAATATGCAAAAACACATTTTTCTGAAATAACTGTTGTAGTACGATTATCAGGTGACCATTGTTGTGTAGCATGATTTTGGTGAGTATACCGTGTATAATATTAACGCTATTGACGATTTTTCACAATAAAATTCCCCAAAAATATGCAAAAAGATTTTTTTTCTGAAATGACTGTTGTAGTACGACTATCAGGTGACCCTTGTTGTGTAGCATGATTTTGGTGAGCATACAGTGTATAATATTAACGCTATTGACGATTTTTCACAATAAAATTCCCCAAAAATATGCAAAAACACATTTTTCTGAAATGACTGTTGTAGTACGACTATCAGGTGACCATTGTTGTGTAGCATGATTTTGGTCATCCTACACTGTATAATATTAACGCTATTGACGATTTTTCACAATAAAATTCCACAAAAATATGCAAAAAGATTATTTTTCTGAAATGACTGTTGTAGTACGACTATCAGGTGACCCTTGTTGTGTAGCATGATGTTGGTCATCCTACACTGTATAATATTAACACTATTGACGATATTTCAAAATAAAATTCCCCAAAAATATGCAAAGTTTTTTTTCCCCCTGAAATAACTGTTGTAGTATGATTATCAGGTGACCATTGTTGTCTAGCATGATTTTGGTGAGTATACAGTGTATAATATTAACGCTATTGACGATTTTTCACAATAAAATTCCCCAAAAATATGCAAAAAGATTTTTTTTCAGAATTGACTGTTGTAGTACGACTATCAGGTGACCCTTGTTGTGTAGCATGATTTTGGTCATCCTACACTGTATAATATTAACGCTATTGACGATTTTTCACAATAAAATTCCACAAAAATATGCAAAAACACATTTTTCGGAAATAACTGTTGTAGTACGATTATCAGGTAACCATTGTTGTGTAGCATGATTTTGGTGAGTATACCGTGTATAATATTAACGCTATTGACGATTTTTCACAATAAAATTCCCCAAAAATATGCAAAAACACATTTTTCTGAAATAACTGTTGTAGTACGATTATCAGGTGACCATTGTTGTGTAGCCTGATTTTGGTGAGTATACAGTGTATAATACTAACGCTATTGACGATTTTTCACAATAAAATTCCCCAAAAATATGCAAAAAGATTTTTTTCTGAAATGACTGTTGTAGTACGATTACCAGGTGACCATTGTTGTGTAGCATGATTTTGGTGAGTATACCGTGTATAATATTAACGCTATTGACGATTTTTCACAATAAAATTCCCCAAAAATATGCAAAAATATTTTTTTTCTGAAATGACTGTTGTAGTACGACTATCAGGTGACCCTTGTTGTGTAGCATGATTTTGGTGAGTATATAGTGTATAATATTAACGCTATTGACGATTTTTCACAATAAAATTCCCCAAAAATATGCAAAAACACATTTTTCAGAAATGACTGTTGTAGTACGACTATCAGGTGACCCTTGTTGTGTAGCATGATTTTGGTCATCCTACACTGTATAATATTAACGCTATTGACGATTTTTCACAATAAAATTCCACAAAAATATGCAAAAAGATTATTTTTCTGAAATGACTGTTGTAGTACGACTATCAGGTGACCCTTGTTGTGTAGCATGATTTTGGTCATCCTACACTGTATAATATTAACGCTATTGACGATTTTTCACAATAAAATTCCCCAAAAATATGCAAAAACACATTTTTCTGAAATAACTGTTGTAGTACGATTATCAGGTGACCATTGTTGTGTAGCATGATTTTGGTGAGTATACCGTGTATAATATTAACGCTATTGACGATTTTTCACAATAAAATTCCCCAAAAATATGCAAAAAGATTTTTTTTCTGAAATGACTATTGTAGTACGACTATCAGGTGACCCTTGTTGTGTAGCATGATTTTGGTGAGCATACAGTGTATAATATTAACGCTATTGACGATTTTTCACAATAAAATTCCCCAAAAATATGCAAAAACACATTTTTCTGAAATGACTGTTGTAGTACGACTATCAGGTGACCCTTGTTGTGTAGCATGATTTTGGTCATCCTACACTTTATAATATTAACGCTATTGACGATTTTTCACAATAAAATTCCACAAAAATATGCAAAAAGATTATTTTTCTGAAATGACTGTTGTAGTACGACTATCAGGTGACCCTTGTTGTGTAGCATGATGTTGGTCATCCTACACTGTATAATATTAACACTATTGACGATATTTCAAAATAAAATTCCCCAAAAATATGCAAAGTTTTTTTCACCCTGAAATAACTGTTGTAGTATGATTATCAGGTGACCATTGTTGTCTAGCATGATTTTTTTGAGTATACAGTGTATAATATTAACGCTATTGACGATTTTTCACAATAAAATTCCACAAAAATATGCAAAAAGATTATTTTTCTGAAATGACTGTTGTAGTACGACTATCAGGTGACCCTTGTTGTGTAGCATGATTTTGGTCATCCTACACTGTATAATATTAACGCTATTGACGATTTTTCACAATAAAATTCCCCAAAAATATGCAAAAACACATTTTTCTGAAATAACTGTTGTAGTACGATTATCAGGTGACCATTGTTGTGTAGCATGATTTTGGTGAGTATACCGTGTATAATATTAACGCTATTGACGATTTTTCACAATAAAATTCCCCAAAAATATGCAAAAAGATTTTTTTTCAGAAATGACTGTTGTAGTACGACTATCAGGTGACCCTTGTTGTGTAGCATGATTTTGGTCATCCTACACTGTATAATATTAACGCTATTGACGATTTTTCACAATAAAATTCCACAAAAATATGCAAAAACACATTTTTCGGAAATAACTGTTGTAGTACGATTATCAGGTAACCATTGTTGTGTAGCATGATTTTGGTGAGTATACCGTGTATAATATTAACGCTATTGACGATTTTTCACAATAAAATTCCCCAAAAATATGCAAAAACACATTTTTCTGAAATAACTGTTGTAGTACGATTATCAGGTGACCATTGTTGTGTAGCCTGATTTTGGTGAGTATACAGTGTATAATACTAACGCTATTGACGATTTTTCACAATAAAATTCCCCAGAAATATGCAAAAAGATTTTTTTCTGAAATGACTGTTGTAGTACGATTATCAGGTGACCATTGTTGTGTAGCATGATTTTGGTGAGTATACCGTGTATAATATTAACGCTATTGACGATTTTTCACAATAAAATTCCACAAAAATATGCAAAAAGATTATTTTTCTGAAATGACTGTTGTAGTACGACTATCAGGTGACCCTTGTTGTGTAGCATGATTTTGGTCATCCTACACTGTATAATATTAACGCTATTGACGATTTTTCACAATAAAATTCCACAAAAATATGCAAAAACACATTTTTCTGAAATAACTGTTGTAATACGATTATCAGGTGACCATTGTTGTGTAGCATGATTTTGGTGAGTATACCGTGTATAATATTAACGCTATTGACGATTTTTCACAATAAAATTCCCCAAAAATATGCAAAAAGATTTTTTTTCTGAAATGACTGTTGTAGTACAACTATCAGGTGACCCTTGTTGTGTAGCATGATTTTGGTGAGTATACAGTGTATAATATTAACGCTATTGACGATTTTTCACAATAAAATTCCCCAAAAATATGCAAAAACACATTTTTCTGAAATTACTGTTGTAGTACGACTATCAGGTGACCCTTGTTGTGTAGCATGATGTTGGTCATCCTACACTGTATAATATTAACGCTATTGACGATATTTCAAAATAAAATTCCCCAAAAATATGCAAAGTTTTTTTTCCCCCTGAAATAACTGTTGTAGTATGATTATCAGGTGACCATTGTTGTCTAGCATGATTTTGGTGAGTATACAGTGTATAATATTAACGCTATTGACGATTTTTCACAATAAAATTCCCCAAAAATATGCAAAAAGATTTTTTTTCAGAAATGACTGTTGTAGTACGACTATCAGGTGACCCTTGTTGTGTAGCATGATTTTGGTCATCTTACACTGTATAATATTAACGCTATTGACGATTTTTCACAATAAAATTCCACAAAAATATGCAAAAAGATTATTTTTCTGAAATGACTGTTGTAGTACGACTATCAGGTGACCCTTGTTGTGTAGCATGATTTTGGTCATCCTACACTGTATAATATTAACGCTATTGACGATTTTTCACAATAAAATTCCCCAAAAATATGCAAAAACACATTTTTCTGAAATAACTGTTGTAGTACGATTATCAGGTGACCATTGTTGTGTAGCATGATTTTGGTGAGTATACCGTGTATAATATTAACGCTATTGACGATTTTTCACAATAAAATTCCCCAAAAATATGCAAAAAGATTTTTTTTCTGAAATGACTGTTGTAGTACGACTATCAGGTGACCCTTGTTGTGTAGCATGATTTTGGTGAGCATACAGTGTATAATATTAACGCTATTGACGATTTTTCACAATAAAATTCCCCAAAAATATGCAAAAACACATTTTTCTGAAATGACTGTTGTAGTACGACTATCAGGTGACCCTTGTTGTGTAGCATGATTTTGGTCATCCTACACTGTATAATATTAACGCTATTGACGATTTTTCACAATAAAATTCCACAAAAATATGCAAAAAGATTATTTTTCTGAAATGACTGTTGTAGTACGACTATCAGGTGACCCTTGTTGTGTAGCATGATGTTGGTCATCCTACACTGTATAATATTAACACTATTGACGATATTTCAAAATAAAATTCCCCAAAAATATGCAAAGTTTTTTTTCACCCTGAAATAACTGTTGTAGTATGATTATCAGGTGACCATTGTTGTCTAGCATGATTTTTTTGAGTATACAGTGTATAATATTAACGCTATTGACGATTTTTCACAATAAAATTCCACAAAAATATGCAAAAAGATTATTTTTCTGAAATGACTGTTGTAGTACGACTATCAGGTGACCCTTGTTGTGTAGCATGATTTTGGTCATCCTACACTGTATAATATTAACGCTATTGACGATTTTTCACAATAAAATTCCCCAAAAATATGCAAAAACACATTTTTCTGAAATAACTGTTGTAGTACGATTATCAGGTGACCATTGTTGTGTAGCATGATTTTGGTGAGTATACCGTGTATAATATTAACGCTATTGACGATTTTTCACAATAAAATTCCCCAAAAATATGCAAAAAGATTTTTTTTCTGAAATGACTGTTGTAGTACGACTATCAGGTGACCCTTGTTGTGTAGCATGATTTTGGTGAGCATACAGTGTATAATATTAACGCTATTGATGATTTTTCACAATAAAATTCCCCAAAAATATGCAAAAACACATTTTTCTGAAATGACTGTTGTAGTACGACTATCAGGTGACCCTAGTTGTGTAGCATGATTTTGGTCATCCTACACTGTATAATATTAACGCTATTGACGATTTTTCACAATAAAATTCCCCAAAAATATGCAAAAAGATTATTTTTCTGAAATGACTGTTGTAGTACGACTATCAGGTGACCCTTGTTGTGTAGCATGATGTTGGTCATGCTACACTGTATAATATTAACACTATTGACGATATTTCAAAATAAAATTCCCCAAAAATATGCAAAGTTTTTTTTCCCCCTGAAATAACTGTTGTAGTATGATTATCAGGTGACCATTGTTGTCTAGCATGATTTTGGTGAGTATACAGTGTATAATATTAACGCTATTGACGATTTTTCACAATAAAATTCCCCAAAAATATGCAAAAAGATTTTTTTTCAGAAATGACTGTTGTAGTACGACTATCAGGTGACCCTTGTTGTGTAGCATGATTTTGGTCATCCTACACTGTATAATATTAACGCTATTGACGATTTTTCACAATAAAATTCCACAAAAATATGCAAAAACACATTTTTCGGAAATAACTGTTGTAGTACGATTATCAGGTAACCATTGTTGTGTAGCATGATTTTGGTGAGTATACCGTGTATAATATTAACGCTATTGACGATTTTTCACAATAAAATTCCCCAAAAATATGCAAAAACACATTTTTCTGAAATAACTGTTGTAGTACGATTATCAGGTGACCATTGTTGTGTAGCCTGATTTTGGTGAGTATACAGTGTATAATACTAACGCTATTGACGATTTTTCACAATAAAATTCCCCAGAAATATGCAAAAAGATTTTTTTCTGAAATGACTGTTGTAGTACGATTATCAGGTGACCATTGTTGTGTAGCATGATTTTGGTGAGTATACCGTGTATAATATTAACGCTATTGACGATTTTTCACAATAAAATTCCACAAAAATATGCAAAAAGATTATTTTTCTGAAATGACTGTTGTAGTACGACTATCAGGTGACCCTTGTTGTGTAGCATGATTTTGGTCATCCTACACTGTATAATATTAACGCTATTGACGATTTTTCACAATAAAATTCCACAAAAATATGCAAAAACACATTTTTCTGAAATAACTGTTGTAATACGATTATCAGGTGACCATTGTTGTGTAGCATGATTTTGGTGAGTATACCGTGTATAATATTAACGCTATTGACGATTTTTCACAATAAAATTCCCCAAAAATATGCAAAAAGATTTTTTTTCTGAAATGACTGTTGTAGTACAACTATCAGGTGACCCTTGTTGTGTAGCATGATTTTGGTGAGTATACAGTGTATAATATTAACGCTATTGACGATTTTTCACAATAAAATTCCCCAAAAATATGCAAAAACACATTTTTCTGAAATTACTGTTGTAGTACGACTATCAGGTGACCCTTGTTGTGTAGCATGATGTTGGTCATCCTACACTGTATAATATTAACGCTATTGACGATATTTCAAAATAAAATTCCCCAAAAATATGCAAAGTTTTTTTTCCCCCTGAAATAACTGTTGTAGTATGATTATCAGGTGACCATTGTTGTCTAGCATGATTTTGGTGAGTATACAGTGTATAATATTAACGCTATTGACGATTTTTCACAATAAAATTCCCCAAAAATATGCAAAAAGATTTTTTTTCAGAAATGACTGTTGTAGTACGACTATCAGGTGACCCTTGTTGTGTAGCATGATTTTGGTCATCTTACACTGTATAATATTAACGCTATTGACGATTTTTCACAATAAAATTCCACAAAAATATGCAAAAAGATTATTTTTCTGAAATGACTGTTGTAGTACGACTATCAGGTGACCCTTGTTGTGTAGCATGATTTTGGTCATCCTACACTGTATAATATTAACGCTATTGACGATTTTTCACAATAAAATTCCCCAAAAATATGCAAAAACACATTTTTCTGAAATAACTGTTGTAGTACGATTATCAGGTGACCATTGTTGTGTAGCATGATTTTGGTGAGTATACCGTGTATAATATTAACGCTATTGACGATTTTTCACAATAAAATTCCCCAAAAATATGCAAAAATATTTTTTTTCTGAAATGACTGTTGTAGTACGACTATCAGGTGACCCTTGTTGTGTAGCATGATTTTGGTGAGCATACAGTGTATAATATTAACGCTATTGACGATTTTTCACAATAAAATTCCCCAAAAATATGCAAAAACACATTTTTCTGAAATGACTGTTGTAGTACGACTATCAGGTGACCCTTGTTGTGTAGCATGATTTTGGTCATCCTACACTGTATAATATTAACGCTATTGACGATTTTTCACAATAAAATTCCACAAAAATATGCAAAAAGATTATTTTTCTGAAATGACTGTTGTAGTACGACTATCAGGTGACCCTTGTTGTGTAGCATGATGTTGGTCATCCTACACTGTATAATATTAACACTATTGACGATATTTCAAAATAAAATTCCCCAAAAATATGCAAAGTTTTTTTTCACCCTGAAATAACTGTTGTAGTATGATTATCAGGTGACCATTGTTGTCTAGCATGATTTTTTTGAGTATACAGTGTATAATATTAACGCTATTGACGATTTTTCACAATAAAATTCCACAAAAATATGCAAAAAGATTATTTTTCTGAAATGACTGTTGTAGTACGACTATCAGGTGACCCTTGTTGTGTAGCATGATTTTGGTCATCCTACACTGTATAATATTAACGCTATTGACGATTTTTCACAATAAAATTCCCCAAAAATATGCAAAAACACATTTTTCTGAAATAACTGTTGTAGTACGATTATCAGGTGACCATTGTTGTGTAGCATGATTTTGGTGAGTATACCGTGTATAATATTAACGCTATTGACGATTTTTCACAATAAAATTCCCCAAAAATATGCAAAAAGATTTTTTTTCTGAAATGACTGTTGTAGTACGACTATCAGGTGACCCTTGTTGTGTAGCATGATTTTGGTGAGCATACAGTGTATAATATTAACGCTATTGACGATTTTTCACAATAAAATTCCCCAAAAATATGCAAAAACACATTTTTCTGAAATGACTGTTGTAGTACGACTATCAGGTGACCCTAGTTGTGTAGCATGATTTTGGTCATCCTACACTGTATAATATTAACGCTATTGACGATTTTTCACAATAAAATTCCCCAAAAATATGCAAAAAGATTTTTTTTCAGAAATGACTGTTGTAGTACGACTATCAGGTGACCCTTGTTGTGTAGCATGATTTTGGTCATCTTACACTGTATAATATTAACGCTATTGACGATTTTTCACAATAAAATTCCACAAAAATATGCAAAAAGATTATTTTTCTGAAATGACTGTTGTAGTACGACTATCAGGTGACCCTTGTTGTGTAGCATGATTTTGGTCATCCTACACTGTATAATATTAACGCTATTGACGATTTTTCACAATAAAATTCCCCAAAAATATGCAAAAACACATTTTTCTGAAATAACTGTTGTAGTACGATTATCAGGTGACCATTGTTGTGTAGCATGATTTTGGTGAGTATACCGTGTATAATATTAATGCTATTGACGATTTTTCACAATAAAATTCCCCAAAAATATGCAAAAATATTTTTTTTCTGAAATGACTGTTGTAGTACGACTATCAGGTGACCCTTGTTGTGTAGCATGATTTTGGTGAGCATACAGTGTATAATATTAACGCTATTGACGATTTTTCACAATAAAATTCCCCAAAAATATGCAAAAACACATTTTTCTGAAATGACTGTTGTAGTACGACTATCAGGTGACCCTTGTTGTGTAGCATGATTTTGGTCATCCTACACTGTATAATATTAACGCTATTGACGATTTTTCACAATAAAATTCCACAAAAATATGCAAAAAGATTATTTTTCTGAAATGACTGTTGTAGTACGACTATCAGGTGACCCTTGTTGTGTAGCATGATGTTGGTCATCCTACACTGTATAATATTAACACTATTGACGATATTTCAAAATAAAATTCCCCAAAAATATGCAAAGTTTTTTTTCACCCTGAAATAACTGTTGTAGTATGATTATCAGGTGACCATTGTTGTCTAGCATGATTTTTTTGAGTATACAGTGTATAATATTAACGCTATTGACGATTTTTCACAATAAAATTCCACAAAAATATGCAAAAAGATTATTTTTCTGAAATGACTGTTGTAGTACGACTATCAGGTGACCCTTGTTGTGTAGCATGATTTTGGTCATCCTACACTGTATAATATTAACGCTATTGACGATTTTTCACAATAAAATTCCCCAAAAATATGCAAAAACACATTTTTCTGAAATAACTGTTGTAGTACGATTATCAGGTGACCATTGTTGTGTAGCATGATTTTGGTGAGTATACCGTGTATAATATTAACGCTATTGACGATTTTTCACAATAAAATTCCCCAAAAATATGCAAAAAGATTTTTTTTCTGAAATGACTGTTGTAGTACGACTATCAGGTGACCCTTGTTGTGTAGCATGATTTTGGTGAGCATACAGTGTATAATATTAACGCTATTGACGATTTTTCACAATAAAATTCCCCAAAAATATGCAAAAACACATTTTTCTGAAATGACTGTTGTAGTACGACTATCAGGTGACCCTAGTTGTGTAGCATGATTTTGGTCATCCTACACTGTATAATATTAACGCTATTGACGATTTTTCACAATAAAATTCCACAAAAATATGCAAAAAGATTATTTTTCTGAAATGACTGTTGTAGTACGACTATCAGGTGACCCTTGTTGTGTAGCATGATGTTGGTCATGCTACACTGTATAATATTAACACTATTGACGATATTTCAAAATAAAATTCCCCAAAAATATGCAAAGTTTTTTTTCCCCCTGAAATAACTGTTGTAGTATGATTATCAGGTGACCATTGTTGTCTAGCATGATTTTGGTGAGTATACAGTGTATAATATTAACGCTATTGACGATTTTTCACAATAAAATTCCCCAAAAATATGCAAAAAGATTTTTTTTCAGAATTGACTGTTGTAGTACGACTATCAGGTGACCCTTGTTGTGTAGCATGATTTTGGTCATCCTACACTGTATAATATTAACGCTATTGACGATTTTTCACAATAAAATTCCACAAAAATATGCAAAAACACATTTTTCTGAAATAACTGTTGTAGTACGATTATCAGGTGACCATTGTTGTGTAGCATGATTTTGGTGAGTATACCGTGTATAATATTAACGCTATTGACGATTTTTCACAATAAAATTCCCCAAAAATATGCAAAAACACATTTTTCTGAAATAACTGTTGTAGTACGATTATCAGGTGACCATTGTTGTGTAGCCTGATTTTGGTGAGTATACAGTGTATAATACTAACGCTATTGACGATTTTTCACAATAAAATTCCCCAAAAATATGCAAAAAGATTTTTTTCTGAAATGACTGTTGTAGTACGATTACCAGGTGACCATTGTTGTGTAGCATGATTTTGGTGAGTATACCGTGTATAATATTAACGCTATTGACGATTTTTCACAATAAAATTCCCCAAAAATATGCAAAAATATTTTTTTTCTGAAATGACTGTTGTAGTACGACTATCAGGTGACCCTTGTTGTGTAGCATGATTTTGGTGAGTATATAGTGTATAATATTAACGCTATTGACGATTTTTCACAATAAAATTCCCCAAAAATATGCAAAAACACATTTTTCAGAAATGACTGTTGTAGTACGACTATCAGGTGACCCTTGTTGTGTAGCATGATTTTGGTCATCCTACACTGTATAATATTAACGCTATTGACGATTTTTCACAATAAAATTCCACAAAAATATGCAAAAAGATTATTTTTCTGAAATGACTGTTGTAGTACGACTATCAGGTGACCCTTGTTGTGTAGCATGATGTTGGTCATCCTACACTGTATAATATTAACACTATTGACGATATTTCAAAATAAAATTCCCCAAAAATATGCAAAGTTTTTTTTCCCCCTGAAATAACTGTTGTAGTATGATTATCAGGTGACCATTGTTGTCTAGCATGATTTTGGTGAGTATACAGTGTATAATATTAACGCTATTGACGATTTTTCACAATAAAATTCCCCAAAAATATGCAAAAAGATTTTTTTTCAGAATTGACTGTTGTAGTACGACTATCAGGTGACCCTTGTTGTGTAGCATGATTTTGGTCATCCTACACTGTATAATATTAACGCTATTGACGATTTTTCACAATAAAATTCCACAAAAATATGCAAAAACACATTTTTCGGAAATAACTGTTGTAGTACGATTATCAGGTAACCATTGTTGTGTAGCATGATTTTGGTGAGTATACCGTGTATAATATTAACGCTATTGACGATTTTTCACAATAAAATTCCCCAAAAATATGCAAAAACACATTTTTCTGAAATAACTGTTGTAGTACGATTATCAGGTGACCATTGTTGTGTAGCCTGATTTTGGTGAGTATACAGTGTATAATACTAACGCTATTGACGATTTTTCACAATAAAATTCCCCAAAAATATGCAAAAAGATTTTTTTCTGAAATGACTGTTGTAGTACGATTACCAGGTGACCATTGTTGTGTAGCATGATTTTGGTGAGTATACCGTGTATAATATTAACGCTATTGACGATTTTTCACAATAAAATTCCCCAAAAATATGCAAAAAGATTTTTTTTCTGAAATGACTGTTGTAGTACGACTATCAGGTGACCCTTGTTGTGTAGCATGATTTTGGTGAGTATATAGTGTATAATATTAACGCTATTGACGATTTTTCACAATAAAATTCCCCAAAAATATGCAAAAACACATTTTTCAGAAATGACTGTTGTAGTACGACTATCAGGTGACCCTTGTTGTGTAGCATGATTTTGGTCATCCTACACTGTATAATATTAACGCTATTGACGATTTTTCACAATAAAATTCCACAAAAATATGCAAAAAGATTATTTTTCTGAAATGACTGTTGTAGTACGACTATCAGGTGACCCTTGTTGTGTAGCATGATTTTGGTCATCCTACACTGTATAATATTAACGCTATTGACGATTTTTCACAATAAAATTCCCCAAAAATATGCAAAAACACATTTTTCTGAAATAACTGTTGTAGTACGATTATCAGGTGACCATTGTTGTGTAGCATGATTTTGGTGAGTATACCGTGTATAATATTAACGCTATTGACGATTTTTCACAATAAAATTCCCCAAAAATATGCAGAAAGATTTTTTTTCTGAAATGACTATTGTAGTACGACTATCAGGTGACCCTTGTTGTGTAGCATGATTTTGGTGAGCATACAGTGTATAATATTAACGCTATTGACGATTTTTCACAATAAAATTCCCCAAAAATATGCAAAAACACATTTTTCTGAAATGACTGTTGTAGTACGACTATCAGGTGACCCTTGTTGTGTAGCATGATTTTGGTCATCCTACACTGTATAATATTAACGCTATTGACGATTTTTCACAATAAAATTCCACAAAAATATGCAAAAAGATTATTTTTCTGAAATGACTGTTGTAGTACGACTATCAGGTGACCCTTGTTGTGTAGCATGATGTTGGTCATCCTACACTGTATAATATTAACACTATTGACGATATTTCAAAATAAAATTCCCCAAAAATATGCAAAGTTTTTTTTCACCCTGAAATAACTGTTGTAGTATGATTATCAGGTGACCATTGTTGTCTAGCATGATTTTTTTGAGTATACAGTGTATAATATTAACGCTATTGACGATTTTTCACAATAAAATTCCACAAAAATATGCAAAAAGATTATTTTTCTGAAATGACTGTTGTAGTACGACTATCAGGTGACCCTTGTTGTGTAGCATGATTTTGGTCATCCTACACTGTATAATATTAACGCTATTGACGATTTTTCACAATAAAATTCCCCAAAAATATGCAAAAACACATTTTTCTGAAATAACTGTTGTAGTACGATTATCAGGTGACCATTGTTGTGTAGCATGATTTTGGTGAGTATACCGTGTATAATATTAACGCTATTGACGATTTTTCACAATAAAATTCCCCAAAAATATGCAAAAAGATTTTTTTTCTGAAATGACTGTTGTAGTACGACTATCAGGTGACCCTTGTTGTGTAGCATGATTTTGGTGAGCATACAGTGTATAATATTAACGCTATTGACGATTTTTCACAATAAAATTCCCCAAAAATATGCAAAAACACATTTTTCTGAAATGACTATTGTAGTACGACTATCAGGTGACCCTTGTTGTGTAGCATGATTTTGGTCATCCTACACTGTATAATATTAACGCTATTGACGATTTTTCACAATAAAATTCCACAAAAATATGCAAAAAGATTATTTTTCTTAAATGACTGTTGTAGTACGACTATCAGGTGACCCTTGTTGTGTAGCATGATGTTGGTCATCCTACACTGTATAATATTAACACTATTGACGATATTTCAAAATAAAATTCCCCAAAAATATGCAAAGTTTTTTTTCCCCCTGAAATAACTGTTGTAGTATGATTATCAGGTGACCATTGTTGTCTAGCATGATTTTGGTGAGTATACAGTGTATAATATTAACGCTATTGACGATTTTTCACAATAAAATTCCCCAAAAATATGCAAAAAGATTTTTTTTCAGAATTGACTGTTGTAGTACGACTATCAGGTGACCCTTGTTGTGTAGCATGATTTTGGTCATCCTACACTGTATAATATTAACGCTATTGACGATTTTTCACAATAAAATTCCCCAAAAATATGCAAAAACACATTTTTCTGAAATAACTGTTGTAGTACGATTATCAGGTGACCATTGTTGTGTAGCCTGATTTTGGTGAGTATACAGTGTATAATACTAACGCTATTGACGATTTTTCACAATAAAATTCCCCAAAAATATGCAAAAAGATTTTTTTCTGAAATGACTGTTGTAGTACGATTACCAGGTGACCATTGTTGTGTAGCATGATTTTGGTGAGTATACCGTGTATAATATTAACGCTATTGACGATTTTTCACAATAAAATTCCCCAAAAATATGCAAAAATATTTAATTTCTGAAATGACTGTTGTAGTACGACTATCAGGTGACCCTTGTTGTGTAGCATGATTTTGGTGAGTATATAGTGTATAATATTAACGCTATTGACGATTTTTCACAATAAAATTCCCCAAAAATATGCAAAAACACATTTTTCAGAAATGACTGTTGTAGTACGACTATCAGGTGACCCTTGTTGTGTAGCATGATTTTGGTCATCCTACACTGTATAATATTAACGCTATTGACGATTTTTCACAATAAAATTCCACAAAAATATGCAAAAAGATTATTTTTCTGAAATGACTGTTGTAGTACGACTATCAGGTGACCCTTGTTGTGTAGCATGATTTTGGTCATCCTACACTGTATAATATTAACGCTATTGACGATTTTTCACAATAAAATTCCCCAAAAATATGCAAAAACACATTTTTCTGAAATAACTGTTGTAGTACGATTATCAGGTGACCATTGTTGTGTAGCATGATTTTGGTGAGTATACCGTGTATAATATTAACGCTATTGACGATTTTTCACAATAAAATTCCCCAAAAATATGCAAAAAGATTTTTTTTCTGAAATGACTATTGTAGTACGACTATCAGGTGACCCTTGTTGTGTAGCATGATTTTGGTGAGCATACAGTGTATAATATTAACGCTATTGATGATTTTTCACAATAAAATTCCCCAAAAATATGCAAAAACACATTTTTCTGAAATGACTGTTGTAGTACGACTATCAGGTGACCCTTGTTGTGTAGCATGATTTTGGTCATCCTACACTGTATAATATTAACGCTATTGACGATTTTTCACAATAAAATTCCACAAAAATATGCAAAAAGATTATTTTTCTGAAATGACTGTTGTAGTACGACTATCAGGTGACCCTTGTTGTGTAGCATGATGTTGGTCATCCTACACTGTATAATATTAACACTATTGACGATATTTCAAAATAAAATTCCCCAAAAATATGCAAAGTTTTTTTTCACCCTGAAATAACTGTTGTAGTATGATTATCAGGTGACCATTGTTGTCTAGCATGATTTTTTTGAGTATACAGTGTATAATATTAACGCTATTGACGATTTTTCACAATAAAATTCCACAAAAATATGCAAAAAGATTATTTTTCTGAAATGACTGTTGTAGTACGACTATCAGGTGACCCTTGTTGTGTAGCATGATTTTGGTCATCCTACACTGTATAATATTAACGCTATTGACGATTTTTCACAATAAAATTCCCCAAAAATATGCAAAAACACATTTTTCTGAAATAACTGTTGTAGTACGATTATCAGGTGACCATTGTTGTGTAGCATGATTTTGGTGAGTATACCGTGTATAATATTAACGCTATTGACGATTTTTCACAATAAAATTCCCCAAAAATATGCAAAAAGATTTTTTTTCTGAAATGACTGTTGTAGTACGACTATCAGGTGACCCTTGTTGTGTAGCATGATTTTGGTGAGCATACAGTGTATAATATTAACGCTATTGACGATTTTTCACAATAAAATTCCCCAAAAATATGCAAAAACACATTTTTCTGAAATTACTGTTGTAGTACGACTATCAGGTGACCCTTGTTGTGTAGCATGATTTTGGTCATCCTACACTGTATAATATTAACGCTATTGACGATTTTTCACAATAAAATTCCACAAAAATATGCAAAAAGATTATTTTTCTGAAATGACTGTTGTAGTACGACTATCAGGTGACCCTTGTTGTGTAGCATGATGTTGGTCATCCTACACTGTATAATATTAACACTATTGACGATATTTCAAAATAAAATTCCCCAAAAATATGCAAAGTTTTTTTCCCCCCTGAAATAACTGTTGTAGTATGATTATCAGGTGACCATTGTTGTCTAGCATGATTTTGGTGAGTATACAGTGTATAATATTAACGCTATTGACGATTTTTCACAATAAAATTCCCCAAAAATATGCAAAAACACATTTTTCTGAAATAACTGTTGTAGTACGATTATCAGGTGACCATTGTTGTGTAGCCTGATTTTGGTGAGTATACAGTGTATAATACTAACGCTATTGACGATTTTTCACAATAAAATTCCCCAAAAATATGCAAAAAGATTTTTTTCTGAAATGACTGTTGTAGTACGATTACCAGGTGACCATTGTTGTGTAGCATGATTTTGGTGAGTATACCGTGTATAATATTAACGCTATTGACGATTTTTCACAATAAAATTCCCCAAAAATATGCAAAAAGATTTTTTTTCTGAAATGACTGTTGTAGTACGACTATCAGGTGACCCTTGTTGTGTAGCATGATTTTGGTGAGTATATAGTGTATAATATTAACGCTATTGACGATTTTTCACAATAAAATTCCCCAAAAATATGCAAAAACACATTTTTCAGAAATGACTGTTGTAGTACGACTATCAGGTGACCCTTGTTGTGTAGCATGATTTTGGTCATCCTACACTGTATAATATTAACGCTATTGACGATTTTTCACAATAAAATTCCACAAAAATATGCAAAAAGATTATTTTTCTGAAATGACTGTTGTAGTACGACTATCAGGTGACCCTTGTTGTGTAGCATGATTTTGGTCATCCTACACTGTATAATATTAACGCTATTGACGATTTTTCACAATAAAATTCCCCAAAAATATGCAAAAACACATTTTTCGGAAATAACTGTTGTAGTACGATTATCAGGTAACCATTGTTGTGTAGCATGATTTTGGTGAGTATACCGTGTATAATATTAACGCTATTGACGATTTTTCACAATAAAATTCCCCAAAAATATGCAAAAACACATTTTTCTGAAATAACTGTTGTAGTACGATTATCAGGTGACCATTGTTGTGTAGCCTGATTTTGGTGAGTATACAGTGTATAATACTAACGCTATTGACGATTTTTCACAATAAAATTCCCCAAAAATATGCAAAAAGATTTTTTTCTGAAATGACTGTTGTAGTACGATTATCAGGTGACCATTGTTGTGTAGCATGATTTTGGTGAGTATACCGTGTATAATATTAACGCTATTGACGATTTTTCACAATAAAATTCCCCAAAAATATGCAAACTTTTTTCCCCCCTGAAATAACTGTTGTAGTATGATTATCAAGTGACCCTTGTTGTGTATCATGATTTTGGTCATCCTACACTGTATAATATTAACGCTATTGGCAATTTTTCACAATAAAATTCCCCAAAAATATGCAAAAACACATTTTTCTGAAATGACTGTTGTAGTACGACTATCAGGTGACCCTTGTTGTGTAGCATGATTTTGGTCATCCTACACTATATAATATTAACACTATTGACGATATTTCAAAATAAAATCCCCCAAAAATATGCAAACTTTTTTTCCCCCCTGAAATAACTGTTGTAGTATGATTATCAGGTGACCCTTGTTGTGTATCATGATTTTGGTCATCCTACACTGTATAATATTAACGCTATTGACAATTTTTCACAATAAAATTCCCCAAAAATATGCAAAAACACATTTTTCGGAAATAACTGTTGTAGTACGATTATCAGGTGACCATTGTTGTGTAGCATGATTTTGGTGAGTATACAGTGTATAATATTAACGCTATTGACGATTTTTCACAATAAAATTCCCCAAAAATATGCAAAAAGATTTTTTTTCTGAAATGACTGTTGTAGTATGATTATCAGATGACCCTTGTTGTGTATCATGATTTTGGTCATCCTACACTGTATAATATTAACGCTATTGACGATTTTTCACAATAAAATTCCCCAAAAATATGCAAAAACACATTTTTCTGAAATAACTGTTGTAGTACGATTATCAGGTGACCATTGTTGTGTAGCATGATTTTGGTCATCCTACACTGTATAATATTAACGCTATTGACGATTTTTCACAATAAAATTCCCCAAAAATATGCAAAAACACATTTTTCAGAAATGACTGTTGTAGTACGACTATCAGGTGACCCTTGTTGTGTAGCATGATTTTGGTCATCCTACACTGTATAATATTAACGCTATTGACGATTTTTCACAATAAAATTCCACAAAAATATGCAAAAAGATTATTTTTCTGAAATGACTGTTGTAGTACGACTATCAGGTGACCCTTGTTGTGTAGCATGATTTTGGTCATCCTACACTGTATAATATTAACGCTATTGACGATTTTTCACAATAAAATTCCCCAAAAATATGCAAAAACACATTTTTCTGAAATAACTGTTGTAGTACGATTATCAGGTGACCATTGTTGTGTAGCATGATTTTGGTGAGTATACCGTGTATAATATCAACGCTATTGACGATTTTTCACAATAAAATTCCCCAAAAATATGCAAAAAGATTTTTTTTCTGAAATGACTGTTGTAGTACGACTATCAGGTGACCCTTGTTGTGTAACATGATTTTGGTGAGTATACAGTGTATAATATTAACGCTATTGATGATTTTTCACAATAAAATTCCCCAAAAATATGCAAAAACACATTTTTCTGAAATGACTGTTGTAGTACGACTATCAGGTGACCCTTGTTGTGTAGCATGATTTTGGTCATCCTACACTGTATAATATTAACACTATTGACGATATTTCAAAATAAAATTCCCCAAAAATATGCAAACTTTTTTTTCCCCCTGAAATAACTGTTGTAGTATGATTATCAGGTGACCATTGTTGTCTAGCATGATTTTGGTGAGTATACAGTGTATAATATTAACGCTATTGACGATTTTTCACAATAAAATTCCCCAAAAATATGCAAAAAGATTTTTTTTCTGAAATGACTGTTGTAGTACGACTATCAGGTGACGCTTGTTGTGTAGCATGATTTTGGTCACCCTACACTGTATAATATTAACACTATTGACGATATTTCAAAATAAAATTCCCCAAAAATATGCAAACTTTTTTTCCCCCCTGAAATAACTGTTGTAGTATGATTATCAGGTGACCCTTGTTGTGTAGCATGATTTTGGTCATCCTACACTGTATAATATTAACGCTATTGACAATTTTTCACAATAAAATTCCCCAAAAATATGCAAAAACACATTTTTCTGAAATAACTGTTGTAGTACGATTATCAGGTAACCATTGTTGTGTAGCATGATTTTGGTGAGTATACCGTGTATAATATTAACGCTATTGACGATTTTTCACAATAAAATTCCCCAAAAATATGCAAAAACACATTTTTCTGAAATAACTGTTGTAGTACGATTATCAGGTGACCATTGTTGTGTAGCCTGATTTTGGTGAGTATACAGTGTATAATACTAACGCTATTGACGATTTTTCACAATAAAATTCCCCAAAAATATGCAAAAAGATTTTTTTCTGAAATGACTGTTGTAGTACGATTACCAGGTGACCATTGTTGTGTAGCATGATTTTGGTGAGTATACCGTGTATAATATTAACGCTATTGACGATTTTTCACAATAAAATTCCCCAAAAATATGCAAAAAGATTTTTTTTCTGAAATGACTGTTGTAGTACGACTATCAGGTGACCCTTGTTGTGTAGCATGATTTTGGTGAGTATATAGTGTATAATATTAACGCTATTGACGATTTTTCACAATAAAATTCCCCAAAAATATGCAAAAACACATTTTTCAGAAATGACTGTTGTAGTACGACTATCAGGTGACCCTTGTTGTGTAGCATGATTTTGGTCATCCTACACTGTATAATATTAACGCTATTGACGATTTTTCACAATAAAATTCCACAAAAATATGCAAAAAGATTATTTTTCTGAAATGACTGTTGTAGTACGACTATCAGGTGACCCTTGTTGTGTAGCATGATTTTGGTCATCCTACACTGTATAATATTAACGCTATTGACGATTTTTCACAATAAAATTCCCCAAAAATATGCAAAAACACATTTTTCGGAAATAACTGTTGTAGTACGATTATCAGGTAACCATTGTTGTGTAGCATGATTTTGGTGAATATACCGTGTATAATATTAACGCTATTGACGATTTTTCACAATAAAATTCCCCAAAAATATGCAAAAAGATTTTTTTTCTGAAATGACTGTTGTAGTACGACTATCAGGTGACCCTTGTTGTGTAGCATGATTTTGGTGAGCATACAGTGTATAATATTAACGCTATTGACGATTTTTCACAATAAAATTCCCCAAAAATATGCAAAAACACATTTTTCTGAAATGACTGTTGTAGTACGACTATCAGGTGACCCTTGTTGTGTAGCATGATGTTGGTCATCCTACACTGTAGAATATTAACACTATTGACGATATTTCAAAATAAAATTCCCCAAAAATATGCAAAGTTTTTTTTCCCCCTGAAATAACTGTTGTAGTTTAATTTCAGGTGACCATTGTTGTCTAGCATGATTTTGGTGAGTATACAGTGTATAATATTAACGCTATTGACGATTTTTCACAATAAAATTCCCCAAAAATATGCAAAAAGATTATTTTTCTGAAATGACTGTTGTAGTACGATTATCAGGTGACCATTGTTGTGTAGCATGATTTTGGTGAGTATACCGTGTATAATATCAACGCTATTGACGATTTTTCACAATAAAATTCCCCAAAAATATGCAAAAAGATTTTTTTTCTGAAATGACTGTTGTAGTACGACTATCAGGTGACCCTTGTTGTGTAACATGATTTTGGTGAGTATACAGTGTATAATATTAACGCTATTGATGATTTTTCACAATAAAATTCCACAAAAATATGCAAAAACACATTTTTCTGAAATGACTGTTGTAGTACGACTATCAGGTGACCCTTGTTGTGTAGCATGATTTTGGTCATCCTACACTGTATAATATTAACACTATTGACGATATTTCAAAATAAAATTCCCCAAAAATATGCAAACTTTTTTTTCCCCCTGAAATAACTGTTGTAGTATGATTATCAGGTGACCATTGTTGTCTAGCATGATTTTGGTGAGTATACAGTGTATAATATTAACGCTATTGACGATTTTTCACAATAAAATTCCCCAAAAATATGCAAAAAGATTTTTTTCTGAAATGACTGTTGTAGTACGACTATCAGGTGACGCTTGTTGTGTAGCATGATTTTGGTCACCCTACACTGTATAATATTAACACTATTGACGATATTTCAAAATAAAATTCCCCAAAAATATGCAAACTTTTTTTCCCCCCTGAAATAACTGTTGTAGTATGATTATCAGGTGACCCTTGTTGTGTAGCATGATTTTGGTCATCCTACACTGTATAATATTAACGCTATTGACAATTTTTCACAATAAAATTCCCCAAAAATATGCAAAAACACATTTTTCTGAAATAACTGTTGTAGTACGATTATCAGGTGACCATTGTTGTGTAGCATGATTTTGGTGAGTATACAGTGTATAATATTAACGCTATTGACGATTTTTCACAATACAATTCCCCAAAAATATGCAAAAAGATTTTTTTCTGAAATGACTGTTGTAGTATGATTATCAGATGACCCTTGTTGTGTATCATGATTTTGGTCATCCTACACTGTATAATATTAACGCTATTGACGATTTTTCACAATAAAATTCCCCAAAAATATGCAAAAACACATTTTTTTGAAATAACTGTTGTAGTACGATTATCAGGTGACCATTGTTGTGTAGCATGATTTTGGTGAGTATACAGTGTATAATATTAACGCTATTGACGATTTTTCACAATAAAATTCCCCAAAAATATGCAAACTTTTTTTCCCCCCTGAAATAACTGTTGTAGTATGATTATCAAGTGACCCTTGTTGTGTATCATGATTTTGGTCATCCTACACTGTATAATATTAACGCTATTGACAATTTTTCACAATAAAATTCCCCAAAAATATGCAAAAACACATTTTTCTGAAATGACTGTTGTAGTACGACTATCAGGTGACCCTTGTTGTGTAGCATGATTTTGGTCATCCTACACTATATAATATTAACACTATTGATGATATTTCAAAATAAAATTCCCCAAAAATATGCAAACTTTTTTTCCCCCCTGAAATAACTGTTGTAGTATGATTATCAGGTGACCCTTGTTGTGTATCATGATTTTGGTCATCCTACACTGTATAATATTAACGCTATTGACGATTTTTCACAATAAAATTCCCCAAAAATATGCAAAAACACATTTTTCAGAAATGACTGTTGTAGTACGACTATCAGGTGACCCTTGTTGTGTAGCATGATTTTGGTCATCCTACACTGTATAATATTAACGCTATTGACGATTTTTCACAATAAAATTCCCCAAAAATATGCAAAAAGATTTTTTTTCTGAAATGACTGTTGTAGTACGACTATCAGGTGACCCTTGTTGTGTAACATGATTTTGGTGAGTATACAGTGTATAATATTAACGCTATTGACGATTTTTCACAATAAAATTCCACAAAAATATGCAAAAACAGATTTTTCTGAAATGACTGTTGTAGTACGACTATCAGGTGACCCTTGTTGTGTAGCATGATTTTGGTCATCCTACACTGTATAATATTAACACTATTGACGATATTTCAAAATAAAATTCCCCAAAAATATGCAAACTTTTTTTTCCCCCTGAAATAACTGTTGTAGTATGATTATCAGGTGACCATTGTTGTCTAGCATGATTTTGGTGAGTATACAGTGTATAATATTAACGCTATTGACGATTTTTCACAATAAAATTCCCCAAAAATATGCAAAAAGATTTTTTTTCTGAAATGACTGTTGTAGTACGACTATCAGGTGACGCTTGTTGTGTAGCATGATTTTGGTCACCCTACACTGTATAATATTAACACTATTGACGATATTTCAAAATAAAATTCCCCAAAAATATGCAAACTTTTTTTCCCCCCTGAAATAACTGTTGTAGTATGATTATCAGGTGACCCTTGTTGTGTAGCATGATTTTGGTCATCCTACACTGTATAATATTAACGCTATTGACAATTTTTCACAATAAAATTCCCCAAAAATATGCAAAAACACATTTTTCTGAAATAACTGTTGTAGTACGATTATCAGGTGACCATTGTTGTGTAGCATGATTTTGGTGAGTATACAGTGTATAATATTAACGCTATTGACGATTTTTCACAATACAATTCCCCAAAAATATGCAAAAAGATTTTTTTCTGAAATGACTGTTGTAGTATGATTATCAGATGACCCTTGTTGTGTATCATGATTTTGGTCATCCTACACTGTATAATATTAACGCTATTGACGATTTTTCACAATAAAATTCCCCAAAAATATGCAAAAACACATTTTTTTGAAATAACTGTTGTAGTACGATTATCAGGTGACCATTGTTGTGTAGCATGATTTTGGTGAGTATACAGTGTATAATATTAACGCTATTGACGATTTTTCACAATAAAATTCCCCAAAAATATGCAAACTTTTTTTCCCCCCTGAAATAACTGTTGTAGTATGATTATCAAGTGACCCTTGTTGTGTATCATGATTTTGGTCATCCTACACTGTATAATATTAACGCTATTGACAATTTTTCACAATAAAATTCCCCAAAAATATGCAAAAACACATTTTTCTGAAATGACTGTTGTAGTACGACTATCAGGTGACCCTTGTTGTGTAGCATGATTTTGGTCATCCTACACTATATAATATTAACACTATTGATGATATTTCAAAATAAAATTCCCCAAAAATATGCAAACTTTTTTTCCCCCCTGAAATAACTGTTGTAGTATGATTATCAGGTGACCCTTGTTGTGTATCATGATTTTGGTCATCCTACACTGTATAATATTAAAGCTATTGACAATTTTTCACAATAAAATTCCCCAAAAATATGCAAAAACACATTTTTCTGAAATAACTGTTGTAGTACGATTATCAGGTGACCATTGTTGTGTAGCATGATTTTGGTGAGTATACAGTGTATAATATTAAAGCTATTGACGATTTTTCACAATAAAATTCCCCAAAAATATGCAAAAAGATTTTTTTTCTGAAATGACTGTTGTAGTATGATTATCAGATGACCCTTGTTGTGTATCATGATTTTGGTCATCCTACACTGTATAATATTAACGCTATTGACGATTTTTCACAATAAAATTCCCCAAAAATATGCAAAAACACATTTTTCAGAAATAACTGTTGTAGTACGATTATCAGGTGACCATTGTTGTGTAGCATGATTTTGGTGAGTATACAGTGTATAATATTAACGCTATTGACGATTTTTCACAATAAAATTCCCCAAAAATATGCAAAAAGATTTTTTTTCTGAAATGACTGTTGTAGTACGACTATCAGGTGACGCTTGTTGTGTAGCATGATTTTGGTCACCCTACACTGTATAATATTAACACTATTGACGATATTTCAAAATAAAATTCCCCAAAAATATGCAAACTTTTTTTCCCCCCTGAAATAACTGTTGTAGTATGATTATCAGGTGACCCTTGTTGTGTAGCATGATTTTGGTCATCCTACACTGTATAATATTAACGCTATTGACAATTTTTCACAATAAAATTCCCCAAAAATATGCAAAAACACATTTTTCTGAAATAACTGTTGTAGTACGATTATCAGGTGACCATTGTTGTGTAGCATGATTTTGGTGAGTATACAGTGTATAATATTAACGCTATTGACGATTTTTCACAATACAATTCCCCAAAAATATGCAAAAAGATTTTTTTCTGAAATGACTGTTGTAGTATGATTATCAGATGACCCTTGTTGTGTATCATGATTTTGGTCATCCTACACTGTATAATATTAACGCTATTGACGATTTTTCACAATAAAATTCCCCAAAAATATGCAAAAACACATTTTTCCGAAATAACTGTTGTAGTACGATTATCAGGTGACCATTGTTGTGTAGCATGATTTTGGTGAGTATACAGTGTATAATATTAACGCTATTGACGATTTTTCACAATAAAATTCCCCAAAAATATGCAAACTTTTTTTCCCCCCTGAAATAACTGTTGTAGTATGATTATCAAGTGACCCTTGTTGTGTATCATGATTTTGGTCATCCTACACTGTATAATATTAACGCTATTGACAATTTTTCACAATAAAATTCCCCAAAAATATGCAAAAACACATTTTTCTGAAATGACTGTTGTAGTACGACTATCAGGTGACCCTTGTTGTGTAGCATGATTTTGGTCATCCTACACTATATAATATTAACACTATTGATGATATTTCAAAATAAAATTCCCCAAAAATATGCAAACTTTTTTTCCCCCCTGAAATAACTGTTGTAGTATGATTATCAGGTGACCCTTGTTGTGTATCATGATTTTGGTCATCCTACACTGTATAATATTAAAGCTATTGACAATTTTTCACAATAAAATTCCCCAAAAATATGCAAAAACACATTTTTCTGAAATAACTGTTGTAGTACGATTATCAGGTGACCATTGTTGTGTAGCATGATTTTGGTGAGTATACAGTGTATAATATTAAAGCTATTGACGATTTTTCACAATAAAATTCCCCAAAAATATGCAAAAAGATTTTTTTTCTGAAATGACTGTTGTAGTATGATTATCAGATGACCCTTGTTGTGTATCATGATTTTGGTCATCCTACACTGTATAATATTAACGCTATTGACGATTTTTCACAATAAAATTCCCCAAAAATATGCAAAAACACATTTTTCTGAAATAACTGTTGTAGTACGATTATCAGGTGACCATTGTTGTGTAGCATGATTTTGGTCATCCTACACTGTATAATATTAACGCTATTGACGATTTTTCACAATAAAATTCCACAAAAATATGCAAAAACACATTTTTCAGAAATGACTGTTGTAGTACGACTATCAGGTGACCCTTGTTGTGTAGCATGATTTTGGTCATCCTACACTGTATAATATTAACGCTATTGACGATTTTTCACAATAAAATTCCACAAAAATATGCAAAAAGATTATTTTTCTGAAATGACTGTTGTAGTACGACTATCAGGTGACCCTTGTTGTGTAGCATGATTTTGGTCATCCTACACTGTATAATATTAACGCTATTGACGATTTTTCACAATAAAATTCCCCAAAAATATGCAAAAACACATTTTTCTGAAATAACTGTTGTAGTACGATTATCAGGTGACCATTGTTGTGTAGCATGATTTTGGTGAGTATACCGTGTATAATATCAACGCTATTGACGATTTTTCACAATAAAATTCCCCAAAAATATGCAAAAAGATTTTTTTTCTGAAATGACTGTTGTAGTACGACTATCAGGTGACCCTTGTTGTGTAGCATGATTTTGGTGAGTATACAGTGTATAATATTAAAGCTATTGACGATTTTTCACAATAAAATTCCCCAAAAATATGCAAAAAGATTTTTTTTCTGAAATGACTGTTGTAGTATGATTATCAGATGACCCTTGTTGTGTATCATGATTTTGGTCATCCTACACTGTATAATATTAACGCTATTGACGATTTTTCACAATAAAATTCCCCAAAAATATGCAAAAACACATTTTTCAGAAATAACTGTTGTAGTACGATTATCAGGTGACCATTGTTGTGTAGCATGATTTTGGTGAGTATACAGTGTATAATATTAACGCTATTGACGATTTTTCACAATAAAATTCCCCAAAAATATGCAAAAAGATTTTTTTTCTGAAATGACTGTTGTAGTACGACTATCAGGTGACGCTTGTTGTGTAGCATGATTTTGGTCACCCTACACTGTATAATATTAACACTATTGACGATATTTCAAAATAAAATTCCCCAAAAATATGCAAACTTTTTTTCCCCCCTGAAATAACTGTTGTAGTATGATTATCAGGTGACCCTTGTTGTGTAGCATGATTTTGGTCATCCTACACTGTATAATATTAACACTATTGACGATATTTCAAAATAAAATTCCCCAAAAATATGCAAACTTTTTTTCCCCCCTGAAATAACTGTTGTAGTATGATTATCAGGTGACCCTTGTTGTGTAGCATGATTTTGGTCATCCTACACTGTATAATATTAACGCTATTGACAATTTTTCACAATAAAATTCCCCAAAAATATGCAAAAACACATTTTTCTGAAATAACTGTTGTAGTACGATTATCAGGTGACCATTGTTGTGTAGCATGATTTTGGTGAGTATACAGTGTATAATATTAACGCTATTGACGATTTTTCACAATACAATTCCCCAAAAATATGCAAAAAGATTTTTTTCTGAAATGACTGTTGTAGTATGATTATCAGATGACCCTTGTTGTGTATAATGATTTTGGTCATCCTACACTGTATAATATTAACGCTATTGACGATTTTTCACAATAAAATTCCCCAAAAATATGCAAAAACACATTTTTCCGAAATAACTGTTGTAGTACGATTATCAGGTGACCATTGTTGTGTAGCATGATTTTGGTGAGTATACAGTGTATAATATTAACGCTATTGACGATTTTTCACAATAAAATTCCCCAAAAATATGCAAACTTTTTTTCCCCCCTGAAATAACTGTTGTAGTATGATTATCAAGTGACCCTTGTTGTGTATCATGATTTTGGTCATCCTACACTGTATAATATCAACGCTATTGACAATTTTTCACAATAAAATTCCCCAGAAATATGCAAAAACACATTTTTCTGAAATGACTGTTGTAGTACGACTATCAGGTGACCCTTGTTGTGTAGCATGATTTTGGTCATCCTACACTATATAATATTAACACTATTGATGATATTTCAAAATAAAATTCCCCAAAAATATGCAAACTTTTTTTCCCCCCTGAAATAACTGTTGTAGTATGATTATCAGGTGACCCTTGTTGTGTATCATGATTTTGGTCATCCTACACTGTATAATATTAAAGCTATTGACAATTTTTCACAATAAAATTCCCCAAAAATATGCAAAAACACATTTTTCTGAAATAACTGTTGTAGTACGATTATCAGGTGACCATTGTTGTGTAGCATGATTTTGGTGAGTATACAGTGTATAATATTAAAGCTATTGACGATTTTTCACAATAAAATTCCCCAAAAATATGCAAAAAGATTTTTTTTCTGAAATGACTGTTGTAGTATGATTATCAGATGACCCTTGTTGTGTATCATGATTTTGGTCATCCTACACTGTATAATATTAACGCTATTGACGATTTTTCACAATAAAATTCCCCAAAAATATGCAAAAACACATTTTTCTGAAATAACTGTTGTAGTACGATTATCAGGTGACCATTGTTGTGTAGCATGATTTTGGTCATCCTACACTGTATAATATTAACGCTATTGACGATTTTTCACAATAAAATTCCACAAAAATATGCAAAAACACATTTTTCAGAAATGACTGTTGTAGTACGACTATCAGGTGACCCTTGTTGTGTAGCATGATTTTGGTCATCCTACACTGTATAATATTAACGCTATTGACGATTTTTCACAATAAAATTCCACAAAAATATGCAAAAAGATTATTTTTCTGAAATGACTGTTGTAGTACGACTATCAGGTGACCCTTGTTGTGTAGCATGATTTTGGTCATCCTACACTGTATAATATTAACGCTATTGACGATTTTTCACAATAAAATTCCCCAAAAATATGCAAAAACACATTTTTCTGAAATAACTGTTGTAGTACGATTATCAGGTGACCATTGTTGTGTAGCATGATTTTGGTGAGTATACCGTGTATAATATCAACGCTATTGACGATTTTTCACAATAAAATTCCCCAAAAATATGCAAAAAGATTTTTTTTCTGAAATGACTGTTGTAGTACGACTATCAGGTGACCCTTGTTGTGTAACATGATTTTGGTGAGTATACAGTGTATAATATTAACGCTATTGACGATTTTTCACAATAAAATTCCCCAAAAATATGCAAAAACACATTTTTCTGAAATGACTGTTGTAGTACGACTATCAGGTGACCCTTGTTGTGTAGCATGATTTTGGTCATCCTACACTGTATAATATTAACACTATTGACGATATTTCAAAATAAAATTCCCCAAAAATATGCAAACTTTTTTTTCCCCCTGAAATAACTGTTGTAGTATGATTATCAGGCGACCATTGTTGTCTAGCATGATTTTGGTGAGTATACAGTGTATAATATTAATGCTATTGACGATTTTTCACAATAAAATTCCCCAAAAATATGCAAAAAGATTTTTTTTCTGAAATGACTGTTGTAGTACGACTATCAGGTGACGCTTGTTGTGTAGCATGATTTTGGGCATCCTACACTGTATAATATTAACACTATTGACGATATTTTAAAATAAAATTCCCCAAAAATATGCAAACTTTTTTTCCCCCCTGAAATAACTGTTGTAGTATGATTATCAGGTGACCCTTGTTGTGTAGCATGATTTTGGTCATCCTACACTGTATAATATTAACGCTATTGACAATTTTTCACAATAAAATTCCCCAAAAATATGCAAAAACACATTTTTCTGAAATAACTGTTGTAGTACGATTATCAGGTGACCATTGTTGTGTAGCATGATTTTGGTGAGTATACACTGTATAATATTAACGCTATTGACGATTTTTCACAATAAAATTCCCCAAAAATATGCAAAAAGATTTTTTTCTGAAATGACTGTTGTAGTATGATTATCAGATGACCCTTGTTGTGTATCATGATTTTGGTCATCCTACACTGTATAATATTAACGCTATTGACGATTTTTCACAATAAAATTCCCCAAAAATATGCAAAAACACATTTTTCTGAAATAACTGTTGTAGTACGATTATCAGGTGACCATTGTTGTGTAGCATGATTTTGGTGAGTATACAGTGTATAATATTAACGCTATTGACGATTTTTCACAATAAAATTCCCCAAAAATATGCAAACTTTTTTTCCCCCCTGAAATAACTGTTGTAGTACGACTATCAGGTGACCCTTGTTGTGTAGCATGATTTTGGTCATCCTACACTGTATAATATTAACGCTATTGACGATTTTTCACAATAAAATTCCCCAAAAATATGCAAACTTTTTTTCCCCCCTGAAATAACTGTTGTAGTATGATTATCAGGTGACCCTTGTTGTGTAGCATGATTTTGGTCATCCTACACTGTATAATATTAACGCTATTGACGATTTTTCACAATAAAATTTCACAAAAATATGCAAAAACACATTTTTCAGAAATGACTGTTGTAGTACGACTATCAGGTGACCCTTGTTGTGTAGCATGATTTTGGTCATCCTACACTGTATAATATTAACGCTATTGACGATTTTTCACAATAAAATTCCACAAAAATATGCAAAAAGATTATTTTTCTGAAATGACTGTTGTAGTACGACTATCAGGTGACCCTTGTTGTGTAGCATGATTTTGGTCATCCTACACTGTATAATATTAACGCTATTGACGATTTTTCACAATAAAATTCCCCAAAAATATGCAAAAACACATTTTTCTGAAATAACTGTTGTAGTACGATTATCAGGTGACCATTGTTGTGTAGCATGATTTTGGTGAGTATACCGTGTATAATATCAACGCTATTGACGATTTTTCACAATAAAATTCCCCAAAAATATGCAAAAAGATTTTTTTTCTGAAATGACTGTTGTAGTACGACTATCAGGTGACCCTTGTTGTGTAACATGATTTTGGTGAGTATACAGTGTATAATATTAACGCTATTGACGATTTTTCACAATAAAATTCCCCAAAAATATGCAAAAACACATTTTTCTGAAATGACTGTTGTAGTACGACTATCAGGTGACCCTTGTTGTGTAGCATGATTTTGGTCATCCTACACTGTATAATATTAACACTATTGACGATATTTCAAAATAAAATTCCCCAAAAATATGCAAACTTTTTTTTCCCCCTGAAATAACTGTTGTAGTATGATTATCAGGCGACCATTGTTGTCTAGCATGATTTTGGTGAGTATACAGTGTATAATATTAATGCTATTGACGATTTTTCACAATAAAATTCCCCAAAAATATGCAAAAAGATTTTTTTTCTGAAATGACTGTTGTAGTACGACTATCAGGTGACGCTTGTTGTGTAGCATGATTTTGGGCATCCTACACTGTATAATATTAACACTATTGACGATATTTTAAAATAAAATTCCCCAAAAATATGCAAACTTTTTTTCCCCCCTGAAATAACTGTTGTAGTATGATTATCAGGTGACCCTTGTTGTGTAGCATGATTTTGGTCATCCTACACTGTATAATATTAACGCTATTGACAATTTTTCACAATAAAATTCCCCAAAAATATGCAAAAACACATTTTTCTGAAATAACTGTTGTAGTACGATTATCAGGTGACCATTGTTGTGTAGCATGATTTTGGTGAGTATACACTGTATAATATTAACGCTATTGACGATTTTTCACAATAAAATTCCCCAAAAATATGCAAAAAGATTTTTTTCTGAAATGACTGTTGTAGTATGATTATCAGATGACCCTTGTTGTGTATCATGATTTTGGTCATCCTACACTGTATAATATTAACGCTATTGACGATTTTTCACAATAAAATTCCCCAAAAATATGCAAAAACACATTTTTCTGAAATAACTGTTGTAGTACGATTATCAGGTGACCATTGTTGTGTAGCATGATTTTGGTGAGTATACAGTGTATAATATTAACGCTATTGACGATTTTTCACAATAAAATTCCCCAAAAATATGCAAACTTTTTTTCCCCCCTGAAATAACTGTTGTAGTACGACTATCAGGTGACCCTTGTTGTGTAGCATGATTTTGGTCATCCTACACTGTATAATATTAACGCTATTGACGATTTTTCACAATAAAATTCCACAAAAATATGCAAAAAGATTATTTTTCTGAAATGACTGTTGTAGTACGACTATCAGGTGACCCTTGTTGTGTAGCATGATTTTGGTCATCCTACACTGTATAATATTAACGCTATTGACGATTTTTCACAATAAAATTCCCCAAACATATGCAAAAACACATTTTTCTGAAATAACTGTTGTAGTACGATTATCAGGTGACCATTGTTGTGTAGCATGATTTTGGTGAGTATACCATGTATAATATCAACGCTATTGACGATTTTTCACAATAAAATTCCCCAAAAATATGCAAAAAGATTTTTTTTCTGAAATGACTGTTGTAGTACGACTATCAGGTGACCCTTGTTGTGTAACATGATTTTGGTGGGTATACAGTGTATAATATTAACGCTATTGACGATTTTTCACAATAAAATTCCACAAAAATATGCAAAAAGATTATTTTTCTGAAATGACTGTTGTAGTACGACTATCAGGTGACCCTTGTTGTGTAGCATGATTTTGGTCATCCTACACTGTATAATATTAACGCTATTGACGATTTTTCACAATAAAATTCCCCAAAAATATGCAAAAACACATTTTTCTGAAATAACTGTTGTAGTACGATTATCAGGTGACCATTGTTGTGTAGCATGATTTTGGTGAGTATACCGTGTATAATATCAACGCTATTGACGATTTTTCACAATAAAATTCCCCAAAAATATGCAAAAACACATTTTTCTGAAATGACTGTTGTAGTACGACTATCAGGTGACCCTTGTTGTGTAGCATGATTTTGGTCATCCTACACTGTATAATATTAACACTATTGACGATATTTCAAAATAAAATTCCCCAAAAATATGCAAACTTTTTTTTCCCCCTGAAATAACTGTTGTAGTATGATTATCAGGTGACCATTGTTGTCTAGCATGATTTTGGTGAGTATACAGTGTATAATATTAACGCTATTGACGATTTTTCACAATAAAATTCCCCAAAAATATGCAAAAAGATTTTTTTTCTGAAATGACTGTTGTAGTACGACTATCAGGTGACGCTTGTTGTGTAGCATGATTTTGGTCATCCTACACTGTATAATATTAACACTATTGACGATATTTTAAAATAAAATTCCCCAAAAATATGCAAACTTTTTTTCCCCCCTGAAATAACTGTTGTAGTATGATTATCAGGTGACCCTTGTTGTGTAGCATGATTTTGGTCATCCTACACTGTATAATATTAACGCTATTGACGATTTTTCACAATAAAATTCCCCAAAAATATGCAAAAAGATTTTTTTCTGAAATGACTGTTGTAGTATGATTATCAGATGACCCTTGTTGTGTATCATGATTTTGGTCATCCTACACTGTATAATATTAACGCTATTGACGATTTTTCACAATAAAATTCCCCAAAAATATGCAAAAACACATTTTTCTGAAATAACTGTTGTAGTACGATTATCAGGTGACCATTGTTGTGTAGCATGATTTTGGTGAGTATACAGTGTATAATATTAACGCTATTGACGATTTTTCACAATAAAATTCCCCAAAAATATGCAAACTTTTTTTCCCCCCTGAAATAACTGTTGTAGTACGACTATCAGGTGACCCTTGTTGTGTAGCATGATTTTGGTCATCCTACACTGTATAATATTAACGCTATTGACGATTTTTCACAATAAAATTCCACAAAAATATGCAAAAAGATTATTTTTCTGAAATGACTGTTGTAGTACGACTATCAGGTGACCCTTGTTGTGTAGCATGATTTTGGTCATCCTACACTGTATAATATTAACGCTATTGACGATTTTTCACAATAAAATTCCCCAAAAATATGCAAAAACACATTTTTCTGAAATAACTGTTGTAGTACGATTATCAGGTGACCATTGTTGTGTAGCATGATTTTGGTGAGTATACCATGTATAATATCAACGCTACTGACGATTTTTCACAATAAAATTCCCCAAAAATATGCAAAAAGATTTTTTTTCTGAAATGACTGTTGTAGTACGACTATCAGGTGACCCTTGTTGTGTAACATGATTTTGGTGGGTATACAGTGTATAATATTAACGCTATTGACGATTTTTCACAATAAAATTCCACAAAAATATGCAAAAAGATTATTTTTCTGAAATGACTGTTGTAGTACGACTATCAGGTGACCCTTGTTGTGTAGCATGATTTTGGTCATCCTACACTGTATAATATTAACGCTATTGACGATTTTTCACAATAAAATTCCCCAAAAATATGCAAAAACACATTTTTCTGAAATAACTGTTGTAGTACGATTATCAGGTGACCATTGTTGTGTAGCATGATTTTGGTGAGTATACCGTGTATAATATCAACGCTATTGACGATTTTTCACAATAAAATTCCCCAAAAATATGCAAAAACACATTTTTCTGAAATGACTGTTGTAGTACGACTATCAGGTGACCCTTGTTGTGTAGCATGATTTTGGTCATCCTACACTGTATAATATTAACACTATTGACGATATTTCAAAATAAAATTCCCCAAAAATATGCAAACTTTTTTTTCCCCCTGAAATAACTGTTGTAGTATGATTATCAGGTGATCATTGTTGTCTAGCATGATTTTGGTGAGTATACAGTGTATAATATTAACGCTATTGACGATTTTTCACAATAAAATTCCCCAAAAATATGCAAAAAGATTTTTTTTCTGAAATGACTGTTGTAGTACGACTATCAGGTGACGCTTGTTGTGTATCATGATTTTGGTCATCCTACACTGTATAATATTAACACTATTGACAATATTTTAAAATAAAATTCCCCAAAAATATGCAAACTTTTTTTCCCCCCTGAAATAACTGTTGTAGTATGATTATCAGGTGACCCTTGTTGTGTAGCATGATTTTGGTCATCCTACACTGTATAATATTAACGCTATTGACGATTTTTCACAATAAAATTCCCCAAAAATATGCAAAAAGATTTTTTTCTGAAATGACTGTTGTAGTATGATTATCAGATGACCCTTGTTGTGTATCATGATTTTGGTCATCCTACACTGTATAATATTAACGATATTGACGATTTTTCACAATAAAATTCCCCAAAAATATGCAAAAACACATTTTTCTGAAATAACTGTTGTAGTACGATTATCAGGTGACCATTGTTGTGTAGCATGATTTTGGTGAGTATACAGTGTATAATATTAACGCTATTGACGATTTTTCACAATAAAATTCCACAAAAATATGCAAACTTTTTTTCCCCCCTGAAATAACTGTTGTAGTACGACTATCAGGTGACCCTTGTTGTGTAGCATGATTTTGGTCATCCTACACTGTATAATATTAACGCTATTGACGATTTTTCACAATAAAATTCCACAAAAATATGCAAAAAGACTATTTTTCTGAAATGACTGTTGTAGTACGACTATCAGGTGACCCTTGTTGTGTAACATGATTTTGGTGGGTATACAGTGTATAATATTAACGCTATTGACGATTTTTCACAATAAAATTCCACAAAAATATGCAAAAAGATTATTTTTCTGAAATGACTGTTGTAGTACGATTATCAGGTGACCCTTGTTGTGTAGCATGATTTTGGTCATCCTACACTGTATAATATTAACGCTATTGACGATTTTTCACAATAAAATTCCCCAAAAATATGCAAAAACACATTTTTCTGAAATAACTGTTGTAGTACGATTATCAGGTGACCATTGTTGTGTAGCATGATTTTGGTGAGTATACCGTGTATAATATCAACGCTATTGACGATTTTTCACAATAAAATTCCACAAAAATATGCAAAAACACATTTTTCTGAAATGACTGTTGTAGTACGACTATCAGGTGACCCTTGTTGTGTAGCATGATTTTGGTCATCCTACACTGTATAATATTAACACTATTGACGATATTTCAAAATAAAATTCCCCAAAAATATGCAAACTTTTTTTTCCCCCTGAAATAACTGTTGTAGTATGATTATCAGGTGACCATTGTTGTCTAGCATGATTTTGGTGAGTATACAGTGTATAATATTAACGCTATTGACGATTTTTCACAATAAAATTCCCCAAAAATATGCAAAAAGATTTTTTTTCTGAAATGACTGTTGTAGTACGACTATCAGGTGACGCTTGTTGTGTAGCATGATTTTGGTCATCCTACACTGTATAATATTAACACTATTGACGATATTTTAAAATAAAATTCCCCAAAAATATGCAAACTTTTTTTCCCCCCTGAAATAACTGTTGTAGTATGATTATCAGGTGACCCTTGTTGTGTAGCATGATTTTGGTCATCCTACACTGTATAATATTAACGCTATTGACAATTTTTCACAATAAAATTCCCCAAAAATATGCAAAAACACATTTTTCTGAAATAACTGTTGTAGTACGATTATCAGGTGACCATTGTTGTGTAGCATGATTTTGGTGAGTATACAGTGTATAATATTAACGCTATTGACGATTTTTCACAATAAAATTCCCCAAAAATATGCAAACTTTTTTTCCCCCCTGAAATAACTGTTGTAGTACGACTATCAGGTGACCCTTGTTGTGTAGCATGATTTTGGTCATCCTACACTGTATAATATTAACGCTATTGACGATTTTTCACAATAAAATTCCACAAAAATATGCAAAAAGATTATTTTTCTGAAATGACTGTTGTAGTACGACTATCAGGTGACCCTTGTTGTGTAGCATGATTTTGGTCATCCTACACTGTATAATATTAACGCTATTGACGATTTTTCACAATAAAATTCCCCAAAAATATGCAAAAACACATTTTTCTGAAATAACTGTTGTAGTACGATTATCAGGTGACCATTGTTGTGTAGCATGATTTTGGTGAGTATACCGTGTATAATATCAACGCTATTGACGATTTTTCACAATAAAATTCCCCAAAAATATGCAAAAAGATTTTTTTTCTGAAATGACTGTTGTAGTACGACTATCAGGTGACCCTTGTTGTGTAACATGATTTTGGTGAGTATACAGTGTATAATATTAACGCTATTGACGATTTTTCACAATAAAATTCCCCAAAAATATGCAAAAACACATTTTTCTGAAATGACTGTTGTAGTACGACTATCAGGTGACCCTTGTTGTGTAACATGATTTTGGTGAGTATACAGTGTATAATATTAACGCTATTGACGATTTTTCACAATAAAATTCCCCAAAAATATGCAAAAACACATTTTTCTGAAATGGCTGTTGTAGTACGACTATCAGGTGACCCTTGTTGTGTAGCATGATTTTGGTCATCCTACACTGTATAATATTAACACTATTGACGATATTTCAAAATAAAATTCCCCAAAAATATGCAAACTTTTTTTTCCCCCTGAAATAACTGTTGTAGTATGATTATCAGGTGACCATTGTTGTGTAGCATGATTTTGGTGAGTATACAGTGTATAATATTAACGCTATTGACGATTTTTCACAATAAAATTCCCCAAAAATATGCAAACTTTTTTTCCCCCCTGAAATAACTGTTGTAGTACGACTATCAGGTGACCCTTGTTGTGTAGCATGATTTTGGTCATCCTACACTGTATAATATTAACGCTATTGACGATTTTTCACAATAAAATTCCACAAAAATATGCAAAAAGATTATTTTTCTGAAATGACTGTTGTAGTACGACTATCAGGTGACCCTTGTTGTGTAGCATGATTTTGGTCATCCTACACTGTATAATATTAACGCTATTGACGATTTTTCACAATAAAATTCCCCAAAAATATGCAAAAACACATTTTTCTGAAATAACTGTTGTAGTACGATTATCAGGTGACCATTGTTGTGTAGCATGATTTTGGTGAGTATACAGTGTATAATATTAACGCTATTGACGATTTTTCACAATAAAATTCCCCAAAAATATGCAAAAACACATTTTTCAGAAATGACTGTTGTAGTACGACTATCAGGTGACCCTTGTTGTGTAGCATGATTTTGGTCATCCTACACTGTATAATATTAACACTATTGACGATATTTCAAAATAAAATTCCCCAAAAATATGCAAACTTTTTTTTCCCCCTGAAATAACTGTTGTAGTATGATTATCAGGTGACCATTGTTGTCTAGCATGATTTTGGTGAGTATACAGTGTATAATATTAACGCTATTGACGATTTTTCACAATAAAATTCCCCAAAAATATGCAAAAAGATTTTTTTTCTGAAATGACTGTTGTAGTACGACTATCAGGTGACGCTTGTTGTGTAGCATGATTTTGGTCATCCAACACTGTATAATATTAACACTATTGACGATATTTCAAAATAAAATTCCCCAAAAATATGCAAACTTTTATTCCCCCCTGAAATAACTGTTGTAGTATGATTATCAGGTGACCCTTGTTGTGTAGCATGATTTTGGTCATCCTACACTGTATAATATTAACGCTATTGACAATTTTTCACAATAAAATTCCCCAAAAATATGCAAAAACACATTTTTCTGAAATAACTGTTGTAGTACGATTATCAGGTGACCATTGTTGTGTAGCATGATTTTGGTGAGTATACACTGTATAATATTAACGCTATTGACGATTTTTCACAATAAAATTCCCCAAAAATATGCAAAAAGATTTTTTTCTGAAATGACTGTTGTAGTATGATTATCAGATGACCCTTGTTGTGTATCATGATTTTGGTCATCCTACACTGTATAATATTAACGCTATTGACGATTTTTCACAATAAAATTCCCCAAAAATATGCAAAAACACATTTTTCTGAAATAACTGTTGTAGTACGATTATCAGGTGACCATTGTTGTGTAGCATGATTTTGGTGAGTATACAGTGTATAATATTAACGCTATTGACGATTTTTCACAATAAAATTCCCCAAAAATATGCAAACTTTTTTTCCCCCCTGAAATAACTGTTGTAGTATGATTATCAAGTGACCCTTGTTGTGTATCATGATTTTGGTCATCCTACACTGTATAATATTAACGCTATTGACAATTTTTCACAATAAAATTCCCCAAAAATATGCAAAAACACATTTTTCTGAAATGACTGTTGTAGTACGACTATCAGGTGACCCTTGTTGTGTAGCATGATTTTGGTCATCCTACACTATATAATATTAACACTATTGACGATATTTCAAAATAAAATTCCCCAAAAATATGCAAACTTTTTTTCCCCCCTGAAATAACTGTTGTAGTATGATTATCAGGTGACCCTTGTTGTGTATCATGATTTTGGTCATCCTACACTGTATAATATTAACGCTATTGACAATTTTTCACAATAAAATTCCCCAAAAATATGCAAAAACACATTTTTCTGAAATAACTGTTGTAGTACGATTATCAGGTGACCATTGTTGTGTAGCATGATTTTGGTGAGTATACAGTGTATAATATTAACGCTATTGACGATTTTTCACAATAAAATTCCCCAAAAATATGCAAAAAGATTTTTTTCTGAAATGACTGTTGTAGTATGATTATCAGATGACCCTTGTTGTGTATCATGATTTTGGTCATCCTACACTGTATAATATTAACGCTATTGACGATTTTTCACAATAAAATTCCCCAAAAATATGCAAAAACACATTTTTCTGAAATAACTGTTGTAGTACGATTATCAGGTGACCATTGTTGTGTAGCATGATTTTGGTGAGTATACAGTGTATAATATTAACGCTATTGACGATTTTTCACAATAAAATTCCCCAAAAATATGCAAACTTTTTTTCCCCCCTGAAATAACTGTTGTAGTATGATTATCAAGTGACCCTTGTTGTGTATCATGATTTTGGTCATCCTACACTGTATAATATTAACGCTATTGACAATTTTTCACAATAAAATTCCCCAAAAATATGCAAAAACACATTTTTCTGAAATGACTGTTGTAGTACGACTATCAGGTGACCCTTGTTGTGTAGCATGATTTTGGTCATCCTACACTATATAATATTAACACTATTGACGATATTTCAAAATAAAATTCCCCAAAAATATGCAAACTTTTTTTCCCCCCTGAAATAACTGTTGTAGTATGATTATCAGGTGACCCTTGTTGTGTATCATGATTTTGGTCATCCTACACTGTATAATATTAACGCTATTGACAATTTTTCACAATAAAATACCCCAAAAATATGCAAAAAGATTTTTTTTCTGAAATGACTGTTGTAGTATGATTATCAGATGACCCTTGTTGTGTATCATGATTTTGGTCATCCTACACTGTATAATATTAACGCTATTGACGATTTTTCACAATAAAATTCCCCAAAAATATGCAAAAACACATTTTTCTGAAATAACTGTTGTAGTACGATTATCAGGTGACCATTGTTGTGTAGCATGATTTTGGTCATCCTACACTGTATAATATTAACGCTATTGACGATTTTTCACAATAAAATTCCCCAAAAATATGCAAAAAGATTTTTTTTCTGAAATGACTGTTGTAGTACGACTATCAGGTGACCCTTGTTGTGTAGCATGATTTTGGTGAGCATACAGTGTATAATATTAACGCTATTGACGATTTTTCACAATAAAATTCCCCAAAAATATGCAAAAAGATTTTTTTTCTGAAATGACTGTTGTAGTACGACTATCAGGTGACCCTTGTTGTGTAGCATGATGTTGGTCATCCTACACTGTATAATATTAACACTATTGACGATATTTCAAAATAAAATTCCCCAAAAATATGCAAAAACACATTTTTCTGAAATAACTGTTGTAGTACGATTATCAGGTGACCATTGTTGTGTAGCATGATTTTGGTGAGTATACAGTGTATAATATTAACGCTATTGACGATTTTTCACAATAAAATTCCCCAAAAATATGCAAAAAGATTTTTTTTCTGAAATGACTGTTGTAGTATGATTATCAGATGACCCTTGTTGTGTATCATGATTTTGGTCATCCTACACTGTATAATATTAACGCTATTGACGATTTTTCACAATAAAATTCCCCAAAAATATGCAAAAACACATTTTTCTGAAATAACTGTTGTAGTACGATTATCAGGTGACCATTGTTGTGTAGCATGATTTTGGTCATCCTACACTGTATAATATTAACGCTATTGACGATTTTTCACAATAAAATTCCCCAAAAATATGCAAAAAGATTTTTTTTCTGAAATGACTGTTGTAGTACGACTATCAGGTGACCCTTGTTGTGTAACATGATTTTGGTGAGTATACAGTGTATAATATTAACGCTATTGACGATTTTTCACAATAAAATTCCCCAAAAATATGCAAAAACACATTTTTCTGAAATGACTGTTGTAGTACGACTATCAGGTGACCCTTGTTGTGTAACATGATTTTGGTGAGTATACAGTGTATAATATTAACGCTATTGACGATTTTTCACAATAAAATTCCCCAAAAATATGCAAAAACACATTTTTCTGAAATGACTGTTGTAGTACGACTATCAGGTGACCCTTGTTGTGTAGCATGATTTTGGTCATCCTACACTGTATAATATTAACACTATTGACGATATTTCAAAATAAAATTCCCCAAAAATATGCAAACTTTTTTTTCCCCGTGAAATAACTGTTGTAGTATGATTATCAGGTGACCATTGTTGTGTAGCATGATTTTGGTGAGTATACAGTGTATAATATTAACGCTATTGACGATTTTTCACAATAAAATTCCCCAAAAATATGCAAACTTTTTTTCCCCCCTGAAATAACTGTTGTAGTACGACTATCAGGTGACCCTTGTTGTGTAGCATGATTTTGGTCATCCTACACTGTATAATATTAACGCTATTGATGATTTTTCACAATAAAATTCCACAAAAATATGCAAAAAGATTATTTTTCTGAAATGACTGTTGTAGTACGACTATCAGGTGACCCTTGTTGTGTAGCATGATTTTGGTCATCCTACACTGTATAATATTAACGCTATTGACGATTTTTCACAATAAAATTCCCCAAAAATATGCAAAAACACATTTTTCTGAAATAACTGTTGTAGTACGATTATCAGGTGACCATTGTTGTGTAGCATGATTTTGGTGAGTATACCGTGTATAATATCAACGCTATTGACGATTTTTCACAATAAAATTCCCCAAAAATATGCAAAAAGATTTTTTTTCTGAAATGACTGTTGTAGTACGACTATCAGGTGACCCTTGTTGTGTAACATGATATTGGTGAGTATACAGTGTATAATATTAACGCTATTGATGATTTTTCACAATAAAATTCCCCAAAAATATGCAAAAACACATTTTTCTGAAATGACTGTTGTAGTACGACTATCAGGTGACCCTTGTTGTGTAGCATGATTTTGGTCATCCTACACTGTATAATATTAACACTATTGACGAGATTTCAAAATAAAATTCCCCAAAAATATGCAAACTTTTTTTTCCCCCTGAAATAACTGTTGTAGTATGATTATCAGGTGACCCTTGTTGTGTATCATGATTTTGGTCATCCTACACTGTATAATATTAACGCTATTGACGATTTTTCACAATAAAATTCCCCAAAAATATGCAAAAACACATTTTTCTGAAATAACTGTTGTAGTACGATTATCAGGTGACCATTGTTGTGTAGCATGATTTTGGTGAGTATACAGTGTATAATATTAACGCTATTGACGATTTTTCACAATAAAATTCCCCAAAAATATGCAAAAAGATTTTTTTCTGAAATGACTGTTGTAGTATGATTATCAGATGACCCTTGTTGTGTATCATGATTTTGGTCATCCTACACTGTATAATATTAACGCTATTGACGATTTTTCACAATAAAATTCCCCAAAAATATGCAAAAACACATTTTTCTGAAATAACTGTTGTAGTACGATTATCAGGTGACCATTGTTGTGTAGCATAATTTTGGTGAGTATACAGTGTATAATATTAACGCTATTGACGATTTTTCACAATAAAATTCCCCAAAAATATGCAAAAAGATCTTTTTTTCTGAAATGACTGTTGTAGTATGATTATCAGATGACCCTTGTTGTGTATCATGATTTTGGTCATCCTACACTGTATAATATTAACGCTATTGACGATTTTTCACAATAAAATTCCCCAAAAATATGCAAAAACACATTTTTCTGAAATAACTGTTGTAGTACGATTATCAGGTGACCATTGTTGTGTAGCATGATTTTGGTCATCCTACACTGTATAATATTAACACTATTGACGATATTTCAAAATAAAATTCCCCAAAAATATGCAAACTTTTTTTTCCACCTGAAATAACTGTTGTAGTATGATTATCAGGTGACCATTGTTGTCTAGCATGATTTTGGTGAGTATACAGTGTATAATATTAACGCTATTGACGATTTTTCACAATAAAATTCCCCAAAAATATGCAAAAAGATTTTTTTTCAGAAATGACTGTTGTAGTACGACTATCAGGTGACCCTTGTTGTGTAGCATGATTTTGGTCATCCTACACTGTATAATATTAACGCTATTGACGATTTTTCACAATAAAATTCCACAAAAATATGCAAAAAGATTATTTTTCTGAAATGACTGTTGTAGTACGACTATCAGGTGACCCTTGTTGTGTAGCATGATTTTGGTCATCCTACACTGTATAATATTAACGCTATTGATGATTTTTCACAATAAAATTCCCCAAAAATATGCAAAAACACATTTTTCTGAAATGACTGTTGTAGTACGATTATCAGGTGACCATTGTTGTGTAGCATGATTTTGGTGAGTATACAGTGTATAATATTAACGCTATTGACGATTTTTCACAATAAAATTCCCCAAAAATATGCAAACTTTTTTTCCCCCCTGAAATAACTGTTGTAGTATGATTATCAAGTGACCCTTGTTGTGTATCATGATTTTGGTCATCCTACACTGTATAATATTAACGCTATTGACAATTTTTCACAATAAAATTCCCCAAAAATATGCAAAAACACATTTTTCTGAAATGACTGTTGTAGTACGACTATCAGGTGACCCTTGTTGTGTAGCATGATTTTGGTCATCCTACACTATATAATATTAACACTATTGACGATATTTCAAAATAAAATTCCCCAAAAATATGCAAACTTTTTTTCCCCCCTGAAATAACTGTTGTAGTATGATTATCAGGTGACCCTTGTTGTGTATCATGATTTTGGTCATCCTACACTGTATAATATTAACGCTATTGACAATTTTTCACAATAAAATTCCCCAAAAATATGCAAAAACACATTTTTCTGAAATAACTGTTGTAGTACGATTATCAGGTGACCATTGTTGTGTAGCATGATTTTGGTGAGTATACAGTGTATAATATTAACGCTATTGACGATTTTTCACAATAAAATTCCCCAAAAATATGCAAAAAGATTTTTTTTCTGAAATGACTGTTGTAGTATGATTATCAGATGACCCTTGTTGTGTATCATGATTTTGGTCATCCTACACTGTATAATATTAACGCTATTGACGATTTTTCACAATAAAATTCCCCAAAAATATGCAAAAACACATTTTTCTGAAATAACTGTTGTAGTACGATTATCAGGTGACCATTGTTGTGTAGCATGATTTTGGTCATCCTACACTGTATAATATTAACGCTATTGACGATTTTTCACAATAAAATTCCCCAAAAATATGCAAAAACACATTTTTCAGAAATGACTGTTGTAGTACGACTATCAGGTGACCCTTGTTGTGTAGCATGATTTTGGTCATCCTACACTGTATAATATTAACGCTATTGACGATTTTTCACAATAAAATTCCCCAAAAATATGCAAAAACACATTTTTCTGAAATAACTGTTGTAGTACGATTATCAGGTGACCATTGTTGTGTAGCATGATTTTGGTGAGTATACCGTGTATAATATCAACGCTATTGACGATTTTTCACAATAAAATTCCCCAAAAATATGCAAAAAGTTTTTTTTTCTGAAATGACTGTTGTAGTACGACTATCAGGTGACCCTTGTTGTGTAACATGATTTTGGTGAGTATACAGTGTATAATATTAACGCTATTGATGATTTTTCACAATAAAATTCCCCAAAAATATGCAAAAACACATTTTTCTGAAATGACTGTTGTAGTACGACTATCAGGTGACCCTTGTTGTGTAGCATGATTTTGGTCATCCTACACTGTATAATATTAACACTATTGACGATATTTCAAAATAAAATTCCCCAAAAATATGCAAACTTTTTTTTCCCCCTGAAATAACTGTTGTAGTATGATTATCAGGTGACCATTGTTGTCTAGCATGATTTTGGTGAGTATACAGTGTATAATATTAACGCTATTGACGATTTTTCACAATAAAATTCCCCAAAAATATGCAAAAAGATTTTTTTTCTGAAATGACTGTTGTAGTACGACTATCAGGTGACGCTTGTTGTGTAGCATGATTTTGGTCATCCAACACTGTATAATATTAACACTATTGACGATATTTCAAAATAAAATTCCCCAAAAATATGCAAACTTTTTTTCCCCCCTGAAATAACTGTTGTAGTATGATTATCAGGTGACCCTTGTTGTGTAGCATGATTTTGGTCATCCTACACTGTATAATATTAACGCTATTGACAATTTTTCACAATAAAATTCCCCAAAAATATGCAAAAACACATTTTTCTGAAATAACTGTTGTAGTACGATTATCAGGTGACCATTGTTGTGTAGCATGATTTTGGTGAGTATACAGTGTATAATATTAACGCTATTGACGATTTTTCACAATAAAATTCCCCAAAAATATGCAAACTTTTTTTCCCCCTGAAATAACTGTTGTAGTATGATTATCAAGTGACCCTTGTTGTGTATCATGATTTTGGTCATCCTACACTGTATAATATTAACGCTATTGACAATGTTTCACAATAAAATTCCCCAAAAATATGCAAAAACACATTTTTCTGAAATGACTGTTGTAGTACGACTATCAGGTGACCCTTGTTGTGTAGCATGATTTTGGTCATCCTACACTATATAATATTAACACTATTGACGATATTTCAAAATAAAATTCCCCAAAAATATGCAAACTTTTTTTCCCCCCTGAAATAACTGTTGTAGTATGATTATCAGGTGACCCTTGTTGTGTATCATGATTTTGGTCATCCTACACTGTATAATATTAACGCTATTGACAATTTTTCACAATAAAATTCCCCAAAAATATGCAAAAACACATTTTTCTGAAATAACTGTTGTAGTACGATTATCAGGTGACCATTGTTGTGTAGCATGATTTTGGTGAGTATACAGTGTATAATATTAACGCTATTGACGATTTTTCACAATAAAATTCCCCAGAAATATGCAAAAAGATTTTTTTTCTGAAATGACTGTTGTAGTATGATTATCAGATGACCCTTGTTGTGTATCATGATTTTGGTCATCCTACACTGTATAATATTAACGCTATTGACGATTTTTCACAATAAAATTCCCCAAAAATATGCAAAAACACATTTTTCTGAAATAACTGTTGTAGTACGATTATCAGGTGACCATTGTTGTGTAGCATGATTTTGGTCATCCTACACTGTATAATATTAACGCTATTGACGATTTTTCACAATAAAATTCCCCAAAAATATGCAAAAAGATTTTTTTTCCTGAAATAACTGTTGTAGTATGATTATCAGGTGACCCTTGTTGTGTGGAGTGAATTTGGTGAGACTACAGTGAATAAAAGTGGAGATATTGAATATTTTTCCTTTTGGTACTGCACTTTGGAGACGGTCCCTAATCGTTTGCCTCTCCGCCCGCAGCGCATAGAGAGCAATATATTTCCTGCAGCCTGGAGGACGACTCGTTTTGGCGAAAATGAGTTTGTAGTCAATAGTCTACCTTACCACGATAGGAAAGAGGCATTTTTTATGTTTTAACAATGTTTCGTTTGTGAGCTATTGATCGCTGAAGTTCGAATCTGCCAATCTCTTTCTAACTTTACCCAAGTTCTAGTTATATGTACTATTACTGTTAGTGTAGAAGAAAACAGATAGACTGCAGCTACATTCATCCACCAGTTCATTAACAACACAGGCAAGTTAGCTTAGCCTACCAACACACTCTCGATATTTACAGTGATTTACAGTACAGAGTAATGTCAGGTAGCAAACAGCTCTGCTCTGCTACTACAGCTGTGTTATGTGATAAAACATTTTTTTAATGTTTAATACGTTGTTTATTTTGCCCGCGAAAAGAGCTAATGTTTATTCATGTTCTTACCTTCCTGTTTGTTATTTCAGAGTTTGTTTTGGGAAGGTAAAAACCATGAGAGGTCAAAGCACGGATGTAGAGTGCAAATAGCCGGTGCTGTCACTGCTCACTGACAGGAAGACTTCCGGTCACCCTCCATAATAAAAGCCTATTATTGACCAACTTTAAAGGACGAGTTCACAATTTTTCAAGTACGTCTTAACCCTTACATACTGTTCAGGGCAGGGGCAACTCTAGGATCAGAACTAATGAGAATTTGACATATAATGCCCTGCAAGTGTTCAAACCCCCTGCTAAATTACTAATTTCAGTATATAACGTAAATTACAACAATAAATATTAATACATAGTAGAGTGGTCTACTATAGTGTATAATAATGGTTACACAATCACAGATTTCTACAGAGAGGATCCTAAGATTTCCCCTTGAGGGGAAACACAATATTAATGACAGAACTATCTAAAGTACATTAGACCTGTTAAAATAAAAGCATTTGAACCTGTGTTTATTACACAGGCTCGCAAAATAATTAAAGATGTGTAAAATAATTTTTAGAAAAAATAAAATAATAATAATTTATAATTTTATATTTCTTTTTGCTGGACTTATTACTAAATGTGACCCAAAGTATACAAAAATGGAAATAAAATGCTTTCTTTTTGTGTTTATTAAAAAATAAAAAATCACCATTCAAACATGTTGTATTCATCATATTCCATACAATGTTCTCCTGGACCATAACATTGTGATTGTGAATGTGAATGTCCCCCCCCCCCCCCAATAAATAAATAGGATACACTGTGTTTGCTCTCTGACAGCTTCAATAAGGATTAATCAAACGTTTATTAATGACTGATAGGGAATTTATGAAAATGAATAGGTGCAGAGACTACTTATGAACTAGAATATGAACAGTATGTGAGGTTTAAAACAGCATTCAGGCGGCCATATGAACAGTGAAAGAGGTTTTACTCACTGTTATCATTACTCCTGTTCATACTGACTGTAAAAGGATCTCCTACAAATATGCTTTCAATGGAAGTGATGGAGGACAAAATCCATTATATTGCCAAATCTAGTAACAATGACAGTTTGAATAGATAAAGCAGCATTACAGGTTCTGGGGGGAAGTGTTTTGACATTGCATAAAAATACAACACAAGAAAAAAAAAGAGAAAGAAATGGCCTTGCCACACCGGTATTCCCATAAATCTCAGGAAAATGTGGTTGCTGTTGCAGTTTGGAGCACATTGAGATGTTGAAAAATAATTACATCTTATGATGCCAGATATGAATCTTTTACTGCAAACTGAACCAAAAGCGTTCTCCCCCCCTGAGAGTAGGCTAATGTAATGTCTTTCTCCAGATTACCATTTAGACCAAAATGATTAGTTACATGTCTTTCAAGAATTCCCCTATAGTCAAATATTTTACCACAAACTGACCAGTTAAAGGGAAGTTCCCCTTCATGGTTTCTCGTGTTTACCCGAGCCTTTCACTTCTTATGAAATCCTTTGCCACAAACTTGCCCAATGACGGTTTTTGTGACCTATCATTGGTCTAAGATGTTTTGCCAAATTAAATATTTTCCTAAAGATAGAATGGTCCCAACACTCTACAGTCCTGTCCATCTGCTTCGGTTTTTATATGTTTTACTTGAGGTAAAAATGTTGTATGTTCTAATCAGTGTCCTCTTTATTTGCCCTTTCACAGCCTTTGGTCTACATTGGAGCTTGACAATACCAGCTTCCTCCGATTCTTTAAGCTGCTCTGCTAGCTGACTACTCCACAGTTTATCCTGTAGTGTGTCTATAACACCACATGATATCACAGATTCATTTAAGAGCTGATTCTGTTTTTGCATTTATAAAAGTCACAGTTTTGCCATCAAAGTTTCAAGCTGGAAAACACAGAAATGCACATTTTTCTTCAAAAGGAGTTATTGGGAAGTGATAAAAATAGGCTAAAACAAATATAAAAATGATGACATAAAATGTTGTCATTTCTTTAACTATTTTACTCATTTTATTCACATGATTATTTATTTGAGTGCACTCAGCAGAGAGCAAAGGGCTGTTGCACCAAAGCAGAATTAAGAAATCCAGGATAACTGAAAAAGCGAGGCTCGACAAAGTCTCATCAGTGCATCCTGGCATTATCTGTTGCGCGTGCGTGTTCACAGCTTTCTTAGATAGACCACTGGATCGATCACAGATTTATTGATGCAGACATGGAAAAAACGAGTGCAGCACACCTCTTACCAGGTGAGCAACAGCTTCCAATGGAAACTAATGAGGAGGTGAAACATATATGTTCAAAGAGAAATAAGTCTGATGTAATTAAATTGAGAGGAAAAGCCTGACACACAATAACGGTGGTCGGGACCAGGCTAGCCACACAGAATAAATCTCCATGGTAACTTATTCTCCTCTGCTTTCGTGCAAACGATTCCCGGCTAAATTCAGCCAGGATAACTGGTAAATCCTGGCTTAATCCTCTATCTAGGTTTGTGCAACAGCCCTCAGATCTCCCAAATCCAACCCCTAACTCTAACCCTAACCCCTAACACTTAACCCCCTAATGTTACTGGGATGTAGGTCAAACCCTTTATTTGCCTGATTCAACAAAACATTACACAATTATTTTCTAGTGAGCAAAGTTTTAATTCATGAAAGCAAACTTAGCAGTCAAACAATATATGGTCCAGTTTCACATGAAAAGCATGTGTTGTTTAATAACTGTGTATTGACTTAAGGGAAAAAACAAGCATACAATATCAGCAGCACATGTGCATGACTTGGATCTATAGAATCAATGTCCTCTCGTGTGTTTTAGTGGTGCGGCTACCCTTTTGTTTACCTTGTCATCACAGGTAGTTCCTTTAATGTACAACTAAAGTACACAGAAGAACCCCAGTGTGCAGGTTTGCAAGGCATGTAAGAGTAGCCTATCTATGATTAGGACGTTTAAAGATATTTATTCTTTCCTATACTTCATGTGGTCTTAATATGAGATAATAATCTATAATGCAGAACTGACAAATGGTCCTTTGTTGCTTTATGGTATTGATATAGATGCTGTCTGGCAGGGTCTGATAGGCAGGTGACCTTTCACATCTGTTGCTCAAGCATTCAAGGAAGGTACTTTGACAGGTCCGTCCGAGAGAAGCACACTACCTTTAACACACATTCAAGCATTTGCTCAATCACTACTGTCTGTACAGATTTCTATGTCTCTTAATTGTACACCCCCCCAAAAAAAAAAAGAAACAAACAAGAACATTGAATAATAAATAATAAAATAAGAACTTGTTGTTAATGGGCTAGCATAGGTGGAATGAAACTCAAAATTGATCTGTACCGGCAAAAAAAGGGTCAACTGCATGTTCAAGTAAACAAAACACTGTGAACAGGTCAGTGTAACTCCATCAAATGTGCCAAAAGAGTGAGAGTATCGAATGAAATCAAATACTCTGAATGGACAACGCTTGTGTGTGCTCATGTATGTTAATAAGATGTCAGCTTTGAATTCACTTTGATTGATTATAAATAAAAAAAATATAATAGAAATTGTTGTTATCCATGTTATTCAAGGAGTATCATGACTGGGATTCATTTGCTGTAACATGCTGATGCATAACGTCTGACATAAGCAAAGAATGCCTCAATGCATTGACTCCCAATTCAGTCATAATTCAATTATGAAATAAGATAACCATTTTAAATAATTAAAATTCAGTCCATTATTATGAAATATTCTCCATTATTATGAAGTACTTTACATTTTTATTAAATAAATGTTCTGTTCCGTTCTCACTTTATTACTCTTTGACTATATACATTATACACTGGCCAAACTATTTTTCTTATACCATTAGATTGTTAAATTTTTGCCACTACATTTCTTACTTACTCATTCAGATATACTGGAAGTATGTAATATAACGTAACTTAACGTAGCGTAACGTAACGTAACGTAACGTAACGTAACGTAACGTAACGTAACATAACGTAACGTAACGTAGCGTAGCGTAACGTAACATAACGTAACAACATAACGTAATAAAATGCATATGAATCAGTCTGATAAAAGGTAGCATCTACTAAAGGGTAATATAGTATACTGTAGGGGAGAACGGGTCTGGTTGTCACATTCATTTGATCTCGGGCCCTAGAGGGCGCTGTTAAAAGGTTTTGGTACTGAATGTTTCAGAATTTAGGTGAGATGTTACTTCAGAGGTCATTTCTCGAGTGAACTGTTTGACATTGAGGTGACAGGACGTTTAGTGTTTTTCATGTGAAAATGTAAATATCCAACTCTCCAGTGTTTCTTTTCTGGGCTTTTACACAATGAGTTTATGATAAAATAATGATTACCATTAAAAAGTATGAAGAGAGAGCGATAGTTAGGTAGGTTTAGCTACGCCAAAAAATGTGGTTGGTACCTTTGCTGGTAGCAAAAAATCACAGTTGGGGATGCTTGTCACATTCTCCTCAGGGTTGGTTGTCACATGTTGGTATATACATATACGGTTTCATATATCTAGTTCTTTCTTTCTTTTAAGATAGCAAAATGACCAGGAACTTTGTCAGGAAGACAAACAAGGGTCAGACTCCTCCAGATGTGATGCTCAGAGCAGTCAGAAAGGTGAAAATGAACAATATTGTCATATAAGGACAAAAAAGGCATTTAGCGGAAGGATTTTTCCTGTTTATGTTCTCTTGGTGCAAGGGTATTATGTTGTTGACTGTATAAATTTTTTATTTTTCTCCATTAAAATAACACAGGGACAATTAACCAAAACATAATTTATCTTGTTACAGCAACACACTGATTGATAACCAAGAAGAAAGAACAAAAGAGTTGCAGTATCTGTGATCAGGAGTTATTTACCCTAAAATAACATTCTGTGCTGGTCAGAGTCTGAACTTTGAACCAACCTCCCAGGCTGTACCCCGGTTATTTAGCAGGACTGTGTTAAGGATGGACTGAGAAGGGGGAGTTTATAAAAGATCCAGACAGAAGTGTAACTGTGTTAGTCAAGACTGAGAGGACAGAGGAACAAAGAGGAAACCATTTCTTTAACCCCACGATGGGTTACAAGCTGTGTGTGTTACTGCTGCTGAGCGGCTATGCTTTGGCTCGTAAGTAGGAATCCGTTTCAATTTTTTTTTAAAAGAAACCAGATAATAGATATATATATATATATATTCAGGCTAAATGAGATAGTATTTTGTCATCATTTGTTGTTTGGAACAAATTATTTAGTGAGGCAGTTGTAGTATATAGGCCTTTTTTACAGGACACATTTTGACTTGTCATTAAATTAAATTAAATTAATTAAATTAAATTAAATTAATTTAATTAAATTAAATGTGTTTTTCCTATTGTGACAAGACAAAATGTATGCTGTGAAAAAAATGATTCGGCCATATTTATGTTAATTATAAAAACTGTATTTTTCCTACTTTGTTCTTATTATTAGTTCCTACTTGTGGACGATCACATGGAAGCCATTAGGATTATATCTATCTGCACATTTTCATGTTCACTATTATCCTTACATAACATTTTTGATTAAAACAGCATAAACCTCCAGCATATATATTACTAATAATATGTTGTGACTTTGCCACAGTTATGAAAAACAAATAATGTCTAATAACCTTATGATTCTTCACTTTTTTTTTTGCTTTTCAGAGCAGGACAGTGACAATAATGAGCAAACTTCGTGTCAGTGTAAGTTACAATCGACGCACCAGTTACATTCATATGAAAAGTATCCACAACTTCAAACTTCAAACCATCAAAATCCTTTTCTGATTGTAATTAAGTTGTTTTAATTTGCAAAGGGAAAAAAAATAAGAACGGTGCAACAAATTTCTATTGCATGTTTTTAAGTACGCAACAGGCATTACAAAAAACTGTGGACTTTGGCAGATATTGAAAGAGCTGGGTTTGTATGTGCATAGGGTAGATAGAGAAGGGGGGGACTAGATGGTATTTTGTCACAAATACTCATTGAACTGATAACAGATCGATGTTAGTTCTGTTAAACTAATAAACACATGACCTGTTTTCTGGAGATAGCAGCTAAGTGAAGGACTTCGTGCTGTTGTGGTTCAGTACAATAGCTGTTGTTCACTTCGAAATATCATTTAATCCACTGCAGGGTCCAAAGGTCAGCTGTAGAGTGATGATGTAAACCTTGACTCCGAACTCATGAAACAGCAGCACACATGACGATTCCTATACATTTAACATTAGAACCTCATCTTTAAAATCATTGATATCATTGTGACATCATTATTTCATTGCAGTGGCATCCAGATTCAAGGCCCATAAAAAATATGTCTACCAGTACACCACAGAGAGCAGGAATGGTGTAGTGGGTACTGCCAACCTGAGGAATGGGCCTAAAGTCTCTTGTCAGGTACATGTCTATGTTTCCCACTTTGTCACTTGGTCACTTGATAACTGAATGTTCTTATCTGAGCTTCCTCTCTGTCTCTTGCACTGACCCTGATTCTACTGTAACATATCTGCAGGTCGAGATCGAAGTCCCGCAGATGTGCAAATTCATCATGCGCACCAAGGGGTGTGCTCTCAGTGAAGTGTCTGTCATGGATCCCCAGGGCCAGCCGGTGTACAGGCCGGCCCCTGGATCTGAGGCCTTCCAGGCTGCCATGGATAAGTATGTATCATACCATACCATCTGATATGATGGCTGTTTTGTAAGTTAAGGCAATTTTTTTTTTTTTGTGTGTGTCCATGCTGAGCCATGACAAAGCAAAAGGGGCAAGAGTAAAAAAAAAGCAAACTTTAAACTCAATACAGTCTCTATTAGCTGTTCCAAAGTCTATTTTAAAACCAGGAGTTGGTGAAGCATTTTTTAAAATCATGGCTGTCAGACAAACTGCCTGAGGACACCTTTCTTACTTCTGTCAGCTAAATACAAAGCTCCAGGTACCGTAGCCGTTAATTGTCAAATGACAAGGTTCAATAAGGATATTTTCACAGTAGTTCTATTTGTTCTATCTGTATTACATATTTACATTCAGAATATTGAATAGTTATATGAAGAAATATCAAATATATTTACCATATGTGTTTGAATTAACCCAAACAACAACCATTGCATTTTGTAAATTCATGAAATTGCCTTGCAAAAAAAAAAACACATTTTAAGTTAATGAATATTCTAGAAAATAATCTGATCTGTTTAAACTGTCACATTTTTTAGTGTGTAATTTCAGCTTTTTTTGTTACTGCAGTATTTAAGGTCAAATACACATATGGCAGACTGCTGTGTAGAAAAAAGAAATCCTACAAAAGAAAGTGTTGAATTCCCACAAAGAGTCATCTCTAAGTTTATTTAAAATGCAGCATTTTGGTTAAAGACCTTCTTCATCTTGGCTATGAATTTCTAAAGTTGAATTCTACTGAGTAATATTAATATATAATTTATATAAGACACAAATTAGTTTTGTGCTTGAGAACTTGAAGAGGAAAATTACGAAAATAGAACGATACGATACGATGCGATACGATGCGATACGATGCGATACGATACGATACGATGCGATACGATGCGATGCGATGCGATACGATACGATACGATACGATACTATACGATAAGATACGATATGATGCGATACGATACAATACAATACAATTCTATATAAGTTATTCTCCCTATAGGCAAATTTGGACTTGAACTCAAAGGCTGCGAGCACAAATGCCCTCCACAGTTACAGTAATACAAACTACAACTACATTTACAACAGACCTTAAACATGTCTGGTATTAACTTTGCCTGAGTCTATTTGTTTACTGTGTAACATTCCTGAATGGTCTGACTGTTCTTAATCCAGGAACTCACTGAGGTTTAGCGTGGAGCAGATCACCAATATCCAGCTGTACCCCGATGACAACGAACTGGTCAACATCCTCAACATTAAGAGAGGAATAATCTCAGCCCTCATGGTGCCTATCATTGAGGAAGGACCGAGCACCCTCATGGTTGGTATCTCCCTGCTGATGCTCTTTTGATTTAAATACATTTAGAATCTTGGAAGCCAAATCCCTCATTTGCATTTTTCTTCTTTCCAGAGCACAGTACATGGCCAGTGTTTAACAGACTACACAGAGAATGCCAGAAAGGACATCGCCACAGATGTGACCCTTTCTAGAGATCTGTCGCAGTGTGACATGTTCTATGGCAGAAAACAGGCCAACAGTCCTCTGGCGCTTCTACAAAATCTGGTGAGACACCAGGACCTGTATTTAAGTGACTTTAATATCAGTGTGCAATGAATGTAAAATATGACCAGTGGTCAAAAGAGAGAATTTCAAAAAATTCGAATTTTCTGGCAATTATTTGATGGTTCAGACTTTACAGGGTTAATAGCAACTCAACTATTACATTAAGATAGATTCACTGGTGTAGCATTTAGCTTCCATGTGAGATGAATAATATATAGTTCCATTAGTGTGAAGTGCTTTGCTATGTTGGTGTAAAATTTCTGACATTCTGGTGAACGGGTGGCCAAAAGTAACAAAAAAAAAAAAAAAAAAAAAAAAAGATACTTAAGTGCTCTCTAGTTTTTAATTTTTCCTGACTTGAAAATAGGCTATATGTTAAAATTCATAAACATGTTTATGTTTTATTTCAGCATCGCTCCATGTCTAAACTGATTACAAGTACCCAAGACTGCAACTACCAGTTTGACAACAAAGGAAAGCACATCACATCTGCCATGTGCACAGAAAAACACATCTACTTGCCCTTCTCCCATGAGTAAGACATCATCTGAGTACATCTTTAAAATGTATGTATATAAGTACAGTGTTATACATTTTGCTTCACTGTCCAATCTGTCCGACAGGGATAATGGGATTTCATCCGTGGTAACACAGGATCTCAGCTTTCAAAGTTCCAAAAGGATCCCCAACAAAGAATTTGGTAAATTATCATTTCAAGCATGTCTGCTGATCCTGACACATATAATGTTGCTTCACAGTTCTTATTGAGAAATGCTAAACTGACATGCTGAATTTGCATTGCTACAGATGTGAATGTCAGAAAAATCAAGCCACTCAACTTTGAAGATCCTGATGATAAAGCTCCAGTCCAGACAAAAGACGCTGCTCTGAGCACCCTGCAGGACCTTGTGGCTTTGGCAGGTACAGACCAGGGTCAGAAGAGGACCAGCCTTTTCCATAAGCTGGTGTCCAACCTACGTGCCCTGAGGAACGAGACCCTGAGCCAGACAGTCACTGAGATGATGGATAAGTCTGTCTGGCTCACCTGGCAGGCCCTCTTGCAGTGTGGAACCCCAGAGTGCACCAGTGCCATCCTCCAGACTATCAGGAGCATTGATGGGGTGTCACTAGAGGTGGATGCTCTTGTCTATGGGCTGAGTCTCCTACCTAACCCTGATGCTGCACGGGTCCGAGACATGCTCAGCACGGCTCAATACAAACAGAGCAAAGCAATCATGTATGCGCTGGCCAACACAGTTAAGAAGTAAGTAAATTGGCATGTTTTCCCCCTTAAAACCTGAGATTTGTAGTTGTCAGACATATTTTATAATGTTACAATGTTTACATGTAGATGATCTGCTGAGTTTAATGCCTAATTGCAAACTGTGTAACTACCAGAGGTGACCATTAGAGGGAGACATTCACAAATGTATTTTTTTTAAACAATCTTTATCCAAACCACCATATGATCATATCTTGTCCACAGGTTCCATACAGGAGAAATTACTCCAGAAGTCACAGAGGTGTCAAGGTTCATGGAGACACTCTTAAATGACTGCTCAGGAGAAATTGACCCTGATTACGATGCTGACTTTCCCTCTGACCCTCATGAGAAGTCCTTCCTTGTACTGAGGGTACTAATAATTATTCAATCATCTCACAAACTGTAGTTTTAGACTCTGTGAGAAGTTATCTCCTACCAGGGAGTCTGTCTCAGTGTTGCAATGCCCTATGTTAATAGTTTTTTCCAATCTTCAGGTTGTTGGTGTCATGGGTAAAGCCATGCAAGCAGTCAGCCCTGGCCTGATTTCTTCTATTTTGAAGTGTGTTAAGAGAAATGACATTCCATTATCAAACCAAAAGTCTGCCATACAGGCCTTAAGGTTGATGGAAATCAATGATGAGGTACAGTAACTTTACACACACACACACACACACACACACACACACACACACACACACACACAAACACACACACACACACACACACACACACACACACACACACACACACACACACACACACACACACACATTTAACATGTTGTATTTAAAATTGACAGCCTGACATTTGAACAAAGTCACACACAAGCAGCAGCAACAATATCACTGGATAGAAGATAAATGATTGAAACTGGAATATTGCCAAAATGTACAGTATGCATATTTTCATGCATATACTCCCAGCACTAGTCACAACAAGCTGACTTAATTTTATCATTTGGTTGATCACAGATCAGAAACGTCCTCAAGAATGTATACAAGGATGTCCAGAGCCCTGTTGAGAAACGACTAGCAGCCTACCTGATTCTGATGAAGAATCCAGACTTTGCCCTGGTGAAAGACATTGTGAGCAGTTTCGAGTATATGGGGGACGTGGAGCTCATGACTTTTGTGGCCTCTCACATGAAACACATCCGAAACTCCAATGAGCCAGAAATGCAACAGTGAGTAATTGCACAGCAATAATGCGTTAATGCATGTTAGCCAGCATTTTCATAAGGTGGGGTTTTCAGCTTGTTATGGACCTCTTCTGCCCCCAAGTGACCAAAAAAATCATTCAATGCGTTCCCTTTAATATTAGAGATATAAATTGAAGCCAAAGTAGAAGCGTTTACATTGGGTTAAGACAATGGTGTCTCAAACATTACTCGGCATGGAAAAAAAGGACACAACCTTTTTTCCTACAACCTCTTCTTAATTTCAAAAGGGAAAATAAAATAGTTGTTTTGGCACTGTGTCATCTCACTAAAACCTTCTCTGTTTTCCTTACCAAAGACTCAGACGGTATATTGACACAAACTTTGAAAACGAGATGGCATTCAAGGACGCAGTCTACGGTGGCAAGTCACGCAACTACAAGATAGACACTCCCTTGGGTTCAGTGCAGAGCAATGCCATCTTCGATGCCACTAACACCTTACCCAAAGAGGTGATGTTGGAGGCCACTCTAAAAGTTTTGGACTACAACCATAACATCTTTGAGGTACGTTTTCAATAGACTTTTTTTTTTTTTTTTTTTTACACGTGGTGAGGGCACACAAATTTGCCTTGTCAATAGTTAAAACATCTAAAATTTCTCCCTTCAAGATTGGTGTTGAAGGGACAGGATTTGAACCAACAATTGATGGTCTTTTTGGAGAGAGGGGTTTCTTTGACGAACCCATCTCCAAAGCCCTGTACTGGGCAGGTGAAAAATCTCCGATACTCAAAAACATTTTGGAGAGAATCACACCCAACAGACACAGAATGAAGAGACAGGTGATATGATTTTTGAATATTTCAATACATAACGTGCTTGTAATGCCACCACATAAATAAAACCTTATCTAACTTGTAAAACTGTGCTAACATGAAATCAGCTATTAAATTACCTGGATACATTGTTTTTGCCAGTTGCTATGACAGCTTGATAGCTTGTGCATGGCCAGGAACTAATACATACATTTGTAATATTTCTCCAGACCTTCCAGGATTTTATGAAAGATGTTGACGTCCATGTCCAGACACTGGTGAAATACATTCGTTCACATCCTAACCCTGAAGCTACTGCCTATCTTCGGCTTCTGGGAAATGAGATAGGATACATGAAGACCAGCGAAATGAGAGAGATGGCAGACACTCTATTCATGTACTTCCATGTTTTCACGAGGATTCTGCCTGGCAAGGTCAGATCTTTTGTTTTCTGACGAGAACACTGCAGGAAAGAAAAACTCAAATACTTGTGTCCTTTTACTTTAGTTGGAGATTAGAAATTACAAATATAATCCTATCTGTAACTGATAATCTACCTCTAACACAGATTACAGATTTTTTTTTAAAAATAAGACAACTGGTCAAAAGCCTGTGAGGATGCACTTAGCTGAATGCTAATGTCAGCATGCTAGCACAATCACAGTAAGAATTCACACATTATGATGTAGATAATGTTTGCAATACATGTTAACATGCTGACATTTATTAATTAGTATTAAATACAAAGAGAGCTGAGACTGATACAAATGTCACTCATATTGGACAGACTGGACTACCAAGGCACTCTAGAGAGACTGTGAAGAAATGTCTATACAACATTTCATGGCAATCCAACTATTGCTTGGATATTTCAGTCTAAACAAAAGCGGTGGACCGACCAAAAAAATGATCAGCATTGCCATCACTGGAGACATGCACCTTGGCTAAAAATCATGCAGTTACCATTAAGTTATACTGGTCATGAATAGATTGTGACTATCTTTTGTATTCTCTTCTTGGCCAGACTTTGGAGTCATTTGCATTTCCTCATTTTATACATGTACATGTACAAAAATGTTACTTTTTTCCGTACTGCTTGTGTACTTAATATTTATTGCTCTTTCTATTGATGCTCTGTCTATTTTGATATCCACTTCCTCCTGCAATAATGTAAATTTCCCAACTGTGGGACTAATAAAGGAATATCTTCTCTTCTCTTCTCTATTCATATAACATGTTTGTTTATTTCCAATAGGCCTTTTCTGCATTGAGATCTAGCACTGACAATGATGTCTTTGCCCACTACATCTTCATGGAGAATGCCTTTTCACTACCTACTGCCTCTGGCTTCCCTCTGAAGTTCTCACTGGCTGGAGTGTTTGCCCCTGGTGCCAAAGGAGGCATGACTTTCACTTCCAACATGGTAAGCTATCTCCTCGTCATCTTATTTTACATACAGACTAAAGTTATGGAATAAAGTCACAGTACTGCTATTTTGGGCCCCAGGTTTCTAGCCCATGCGAATGACTGTTTAAGGCTTTATTTTGTTTTGTTGTATCCTTCTCCCTGCAGGGTACCCTGTCATTTATGCCTTCAGCTGGGTTAGAATTCATTACCCAAATGGGTGTTCACATTCCAGACTATGTGGACGCTGGGCTTGAGATGCACACTAATATGTACCACGAGAGTTCCCTCAATGCTAAGGTCACCATCAACAGTAACCAGATCAAACTGTCCATCCCAGCTCCTAAGTCAAACACTCAGTTGTTCAGTATTAGGTTAGTAGCAGCTGTCTCATGTGATACAGATCTCTTCCCAAAATGACATATGACATGAGTACAATATTGCTTGTGTCATGTTGTACTCTTATCACTTCATAACTCTTCTCTCTTAATATAGTAACAAGGTGCTGTCAGTCTCCTCTGGTCAAACAAAGATAGTGCCATCCCTTGTGGAAGACCGGACTGACTCAACTGACTGCCAGCCCCTATTCAATGGTCTGAAACTCTGCACCATAGTCCGTTACTCTAATGCGACCTCCATGGACCAGGCTCCTTATTACCCTCTGACAGGAGAAACCACGTAAGGGGAAGCCACCGTAGCAAATTTAATTGGAAACCCACTGGTGGTGTGTTATCATGTTTGGTTTAGTAGTCTCTCTGTGGCTAGTTGACTAGATAAACCCGATTTAATGAAACAAGTTTTGTTTTTGTAGGTTTGCAGTTGAAATCCAGCCCACAGGGGAAATTTCAGAGTACACTGCCACCATAAGCACTGAAACTCTCCGAGAGGGTAAAGACAGTCGCCGTAAAGCAGAATCTCTGAAGCTAACCCTGAAGGCTGAAGGTACTGTCATATGATATTGTGTGTGTGTTAGTGTGTATGTAAATTCAAATTGGCTGGTAAGGTAATTTTAATTCTGTCTTTTCATTAACTGTAATCACAATCTTTCCCTAACCTTAACCATACCCTAGTTGCAATGCACAGATATTATAGAACAGAAATGTTAGAAACATTGACATTAGATGTAAAAACATATTACACCAAGGTAGGTAGGCATGTACTTGAACTGTAAGAGTCCAGAATGAATGTTCCACAAGACTGTCCATAATTATCCCTGCATATATTGTGTAGCAGGGTAAAGTAGACCAAATATGCATTTATTATGTGTATAAATCACTTAGGGCATTGATAAAGGCACCCATGCTAATAGATCTAGAGGCTGTCAGTTGTATAGTTATATAAAGCACAGACTAATTAGTCTAATTTCTGATTTTACTAGGTGATGATTCAACAGAGGCTACAGTATCTCTGAAATACAATCCCAATAAGAATATTCTCACCACTGAGGTTGTCATTCCCGACTATGATGTGGAAGCTGGCATCAAGATGGCTGTAACTGACAAAAATGATGCTACAGGAATGAGGATGCGAGGTATCACCATTGATATCACCAACAAGAACATACCGCAGATGACCTTGGTTGGACGCACAAGGTACTTGTCCTATAATTAAGCCTTACATTTTTCCTAGTGATAGATAAAGCAACAGTTTCAGTTGTCCAGCCTGGTTTCTTAAGACTATTTATTCTTAAATGGTAATGAGTTGATCAGATACATTCCTTTAAATGAGGAGCATAATTAAACTGAGACACAATCCAAACAGTTACAGTATTTTAAACCTTTTTTAAATGTAGACTTCAAATGATGAAGGATGCCATGCTGCAACTCCAGATGATCATTCCCTCTTTAAAAACGGATGCCTCTGTCACTGCAACCCTGAAGAATGATGAGGGTATACTCATGGACATAGACACAGTCATCAAACTCCCTGAGACATCCTTTGAACAGAAAACCTCCCTTAAATATGGTAACTATTATCTATCTTTTATGGCTTTAGTGTAGAAGATAGATTCAAAACATCCATTAATTTGTACATTTGTGGGTTCATTTGGACTTTCTCTTAAAGATGCTGACAAGCTTGAGGTGGAACTAAAATCAGACCTGAATTCAGAGATTCAGAAACTGATACCTAATGTAGAGGATCGCCACAGGCAGCTACAACAACTCATTGATGATATCCTGGACCAGAGAGTGGCAAAGACTGATATGAAACTGCGTCACATAGTCACCAAAGGCATTGAGGTAACTTAATATGACAGCATATGTATTACCTGTGCCAAGAAGATTGGGTTTTCAGTCCCATTGGTCTTTCTGTCTGTGTCTTAGTTAGCATGATATTTCAAGAATTTGTGAATTTTGTTTTGCCCATGAGACAAAGATGAACTAAACATTTTTTTGTGTGGATAGTGTCATCATCAGTCTATGACATATACAACATCATTAAACAGTTGCTGCATTTACTGCCAAATTTAGGTGAAAGATGCACATATCAACAATTACGCAATTTACAAAATGTGTAGCTTTGTCTCAAAGTAGTGTTGCATCATGTTGCTGTACAGTGTGATGAATTGGAATGGCTATAACTCAGTGGTCAACTCATTGGAAAATTTGCACAGTTCATTTCACTTTCACAAATGCATATTGTTTACAAGAATAGGTGTTTCACAAAAATCACCATTGTTGTCTATTGCTTTGTATATTGTGATTGTAGATCCAGATCCAGGTGCAGACTTGAGACATATACTTCTCTCTGAGTGCTTTCAAACTCAGTTTTATTTTAAAGTGAGATTGAATTAATCTGCTTATCACCCTGTAGGCAGGTAATATTTGGCTGGACAAACTGACAGCAAGTGTCCCAAGTCTTGCAAACCTGCGAAGTAAGAGGAGCCTCTCAGATCTCACTTTGCCATCCCTGCCTGAGAAACTGTTCCTGCAGTCGTAAGTATTAAATATAGAGGTTTATAACATAAGATTTCACATAAACCTTAACCCACCTTTCCACTATACTAGTTGTCCTAGCCTCTGGTTTCCTTTGTAGTATAGTTTTGAAATGTAATTTCAGATGCAAATTTTGAAAGTGGAATGATATTGACTATCCATTTTTACAACAGTGACAGCTTGTTCCGATACCAGTTCAACAAGGAGAAGATGGCTATCTTACTGGCTCTGCCACTGGGAGGCAAAAAGTCAAAAGAACTGAACATCCCCAGTACTCTATCTACTCCTCTCATAGATTTACCTGCGATAGGCCTATATATCCCTGCCAAAAACTATCCACTACCATCATTCACTGTACCACCTTCTTTGGATTTCACGGTACCCCTTCTTGGTCTCGCTGAAGCATCCACCAAGCTCAACAGCAACCTCTACAGCTGGGAAGGTTCCATCTCTGGGGGCAACAACACTGTTGATGTCCCCAGCTACATTGCACAGTACAAGGCCATGGCCCAATCACCTATCAACCTACTGTCCTACAAACTTGAAGGTAAACTTCTTATTCAAGACCATTTATTACCAGTTTTTGAAGAATTGCTTTGGCCTATGTTTTTTCACTCTGTAACACTGATGTGAATGGTAAGACTGTAAAGACTCAATGTGTATCTGTTTCAAGTAGATCAAACTTTTGTCTACTGTGAAATTGAGCTTCAGCTACATCTCTCTCCGTCTTACATATATTGACATTGTTATCATTTCTTTCTGCCTGTTTAAAGGAACTGGGATGGTGTCAGGAAGAGCTGATGATAATCTAAAGTACCTTCTGAATAATTCTTTCAGCCATAGCCTCATTGAGACAAGCTTTAGTGTCTTAGAAACCTTACGGGTGACAAACAAACTCAATGCAATGGCCAACTACAAGATTGAAGCCTACAGTCCACTAGGCCTCCAAGCCTCCCTCTACTACTCTGCTCAGTCAACTTCCACTCTAGATTCAAGTGAAGTTACAGGTGACGGCACCTTGGACGGAACACTTACAATAGGTTCATTGTATACTAATACCTCCTACACCCACAACTACAACGTCCGTCCATTTGAAAGAGAAGGAAGAGGAGAGTCCACCCTGCGCTTCAACTCACCATTCATCCAAGCTAACAACATGATTAACGGAGTCTACGCAAACTCCGAGTTGAACATTGTTTCCAAAACAAATGTTCAGAATGATATCCTCAGGCATGTAGCAGAGCTTAAGTATAAAGATGCACAACTGACCCTAAAGTGCAATGCTGATGCCACAGCCATGGGTAAATCACTCAATAACAAAGTTGAACTTGGTGTGTCCAGCCATATGGCCATCCTCAGGATTGAGTCACAGGCAGATGATGACACAAACAGGGCATACTCACTTATAACAGGCTCCCTGGATTCAAATGGACTTGAGTTAAACTCAGAGGGTTCCCTCACCTTTGAAGCAGGTCGTGGATTACACAAAGCATCTGTTATGGTTGGCATAAATGGTCTGACTACTAGCGGGACTAATAGCATTCAGTGCAGCCCTGTGACATTTGAGAATATTTACAATGGTGCCATAGACAAAAATGGAGCATCCCTATCCTCTAAGACCAAAGCGATGGCTGACGAAATTAGAGGAGAGCTGAACATCGACGGTGAAATCACAGCTGAGGTAGCCTCTTTAAAAGGTGTCTTTAAGGGCAGTGCACATGATGCAACCACAAGGAACAATATGAATTTAGTACTGAACAAAAGGGCTTTGACTTTTACTAGCAATAACATGGGAACATTGAACAAGATGAAAACAGAAAATAGCCACACACTGACCCTAACTCTGTGGACCTTAAACCTTCGCTCCAAAACTGACAACTTCATCTGTGAAGATATTCAATATAAACATGACACCAAGGTTGATATGAAGCCATTTGTTATGTCATTAGATATGACAAATGACCTCAATTTTTACGATGTCAGTTTTAACAATGAAGGTCACATGAAGCTTGAGCCAATTAAGGTGGACCTGAGTGGAAGTATGAAGGGAGCTTATGGGCAAGAACACAACATTAAACATACATATGAAATTAGCTACAATGATATGGCTGGTACTGTGAAATTCAGCACTTCTGGAAATTTAATGGATGCACAGCTGAGTCACAACTGTGAAATTGAGTTTGCTGGCCTTTCCTCCAAGTCAAAATGTGAAGCACGAATAAATTCTGAGCCTCTACGTTTTGACAGCACCATACGAACCATGGCATTGCCATTCAGCCTCACTGTTGATACCCTTGTCAACAGTGATGGAGAAATTAATCTAAATGGGAAGCACACTGGACAGCTGTACAGTAAGTTTCTGGTTAAAGCTGAGCCCCTAGCTCTTGCATACTCACATGACAGCCGTGTGTCAACCACACATATGCTTCCAAGTGGGGAGTCATCCACTTATTTGGAAAACAAATTTGATGCTCTCCTGATACCAAATGAACAATCTCTGACCTGGAAGCTAAACTCTAAGATGAACGAACATGCTTACAACCAGGACATCAGTACTTACAATAATCCTGAGAAGACTGGATTAGAATATTCAGGAGTAATGTTGACAGACGTTTTCAGCAAGATGAGCAGAGACAAGAGATCAGTACCAGAAATACAAGAGTTCAGTATGGTTGGTTTCCTCAAGTATGACAAGAACAGTGACTGTCATATCATTAATATTCCATTTATCGAGAGCTTTCCTGCTGCCTTTCAACAGCTCAAGGATATACTTGTTCAAGCCTTAGAATCACTGCAACAGTCCATTGACAATCTAGATATTACTCAGCTAATCACCAACTTCAGAGCGAAGTTAGATCGGCTACCAATGCAAGTGAGTGATTTCATGCAAAAAATGGACTTGGAGAACAAAGTGAGTCAAGTAAAAGCAAAACTTGATTATTTGATAGAAGAGTTTGCTATAACACTAGATGACTTGGAGATTGCGGTGAACAACTTGAGAGAGAACTTGGAAAGTACGGTGATGGACATTGCCACCAAAATTAGAGACCTCATTCTTGAAGTCAAAGACTATGTCCAGACAGGACGCCTTGCTGATAAGATAACAAATATACTTTCCCAAATTGGAAAGCAACTCAGTGCATTTAATGAGAAGTATGAAATCAAACAATCACTTATTAAAGCACTTGATGCCATCCAGGATATCATCAGCCAGATTGATTTACAAAAGATCACAGAAAGCAGTGTTGCATGGCTGCGAGAACTTGATTCTAGATATGGAATCTTGGAGAAAATCAAAGAAATACTGTCTGAAATGAAACAGGCTATTGAGAACTTTGACATCAAAATGTCCCTCCAAAATGTGAAAGATTACCTTCTTTCAATTGATGTGGCCAAGTATGTTGAGCAGCTTTCATATCAAATCCCTTCTTCAGAGATTCAAAAAGTGATTGAATCTATGAATGATGTTATTGTCAACTGGATTGATGAATATGAAGTCCCCAACAAACTCAATGCAGTGTATTCCTATATTAGGGATTGGCTTTTGTATTATGATATTGATGATAAATTCAAAGAATTAATGGATGATGTAATAGTTCTCATCAAGGAATTTAAAATTAAAGAGACTGTGCAGTCAATGGTAGATGCTCTGAAAGCGATTAAATTTGAAATTGTTCATGATAAAATAATGCAATTTTTGCATAGTGTGATAAATCAGCTCAGAGCAATTGACTTTAAGAAAAGCATTGAAGAACTTAATGCACAAATGTCTTCAGTGATTAAGTCATTAAAGGAATTTGACTATAGTGCATTTGTTGAAGATACCAACAACAAAATTGCTCACCTAACAAACTATATCAATGGGCAGATTAAAACATATGAGATTGTGCAAAAATGTGAGGCTATTAGGGAGTTTTTCAGGGAGATCCAAAGTGCCATTTTCAACTATTTGGACAAACTCAAAAACACAAAGGTGGCAGATGCTCTAAAGAAACTGAAAAATGTGATTGATACTACATTTTACAATGATATCAAATTGAAAGTGCAGGATATACTTGAAGACATGAGACAAAGAATTCTTGATATGGATATCAAAGAAGAAATGTACATTTACCTCCAAAGAGCAAGTGAATCCTATAGCAATGTGGTCGCCTACATCTCTGCAAAGTTCAACCAACTAATAGAAGGGATTAGCAGAGTGGTGAAGGAAAACGAGACTTTGAACCAGATAAAGCAGGCTGTAGATGGAGTTCTGGATGCATTGAAAAGAGCTAAGATTAAAGTTCCCACGTTTACGGTACCTCTTACTGATCTTGTCATTCCTACATTTACAATCAAGTTGAATAAATTGCAGGAGATCAGCATACCAACTAAAATTTCAATCCCTGAAATCACCATCCTCAATTCCTACACAATCCCTGGTTTAACAATAGATTTTGATGAGATCAAAGCAAAGATAATTGCAATTATAGATGACATCAGAAAATTTGAAATCCAAATGCCTGATCCCGAGGAAATCTTTGGGGACCTGAAAGTTCTTTACCTATCTGAACTTCCAGATTTCACCTTTCCTGCAATTACACTTTCTGAAATCAAATTTCCTGCCATCAACATCCCCAAATTGAATTTGAAGGACTTCGAAATCACAATACTTGCAATTCCAGAGATCAAATTGCCTGAGGTTCCCAGCGACATTTGTGTCCCAGTTTTTGGAAAACTTCATGGAGAATTTAGAGTGAACTCTGCACAGTTCACTCTTGTAACTACAGGGAAGATTGAGAATTCAACTTCCACACCAAAAAACCCACAGTTTAGGGCCACCCTTACTTCTCATGTCAAATCACCTATTGAGCCCCTTGAATACACCTTTGAGGCTACTGCTCAGTTGGAGGCTCCCAGACTGAAGAAGTTGCTATTCACAGAAACTGTGAAAGCTACACATATGGCCTTCTCAATTAATCATGAAGGATCGTTGACACTTGCTGGCTCTTCTGGTGAAACCTCTGCGAAGACTACTGCAAAAGCCACAACTCAAATGTACACAGCAGATTTGGTCAACAACATGGCACTTACACTGAAGAATGGTATTTCTGCAATCATGGACACAGACTACAACCATAACTTGGACATCCCATCAATGGAAACCTCAAGTCAGGCAACAATGAAACAGAATATAGCAGCTACAGCGCAATCTGACAGAATTACCTTGACAGGTGAAACTACTGGTAATGGAAAGTGGTCTATTCAAGACTACTCTGATGAAGGCACACACAAAAGCAATGTAGAATTCAACATCAATTTTAGCACTGCCAAGTTAACTCTTGTAGGGGAAACAGACTGTAAGGCCTTGACGTCAAAGCAATCACTAACTGCTGAATCAGTGAGTCTAAGCCATGTCACTGTTGAAGCAAGATGCGAAACTGAAGTTCCATTTGTTGAGAAGAGTGTCACAGTTTTAAATGGAAAAGCTCATATTGGGGACTTAAAAATTGCACTGACAGCCTCTCATGATGCTGAACTCACTGGAAGTACAACTGGATCCATGTCACACTCGCTGGAATTTATGGCCCATCCATTTGAGATTGTGCTTGATGTTAAGAATAAAGTAAACTTAAAGTTATTCTTCCCACTGAAGCTTACTGGTAAGGCGGATCTCCAACATGACTATGGTGTCATACTCAACTCTGAGAAGCAGCGGGCTTGTTGGTTTGCTTTGGCAAGATTCAATCAATACAAGTACAATCACAACTTCACAGCAGAAAATAATGAAATGGACATTTTCTTCCACTCAGTAGCTAATGGAGAGGCTAATTTAGACTTTTTGACTGTTCCTCTCTCTATCCCTGAAATGACTGTACCATATCTAGAAATCAAAACCCCTGAGGTCAGAGACTTTTCTCTGTGGGATCATGCTGGATTCAGTGCGTTGCTTACCTCTCCTCAACAGTCATTTGATATGAACCTAAAGCTTAATTACTACAAAAACCCTGAAATGCACAGCTTTGAATTATACCTTGAACCAATCTACAATGCAATCAGTGACAATGCCAAAATCGTCCAGGTTCAATTTGAACAATTTAGAGACACAGTAGTTGTACTTCTAAAAGATTCATACAACCAGGCAAAGTCACGGTATATCAAACACAAAATTGACACTTCTAGCCTGCCGCCTAGAATCTTCACTGTCCCTGGTTACCAAATACCAATACTGAATATTGAGGTTTCTGCTTTCAAGGCTGAGATGCCTGCTTTTAGCTACATTGTTCCCAAGGAGCTCAGTACACCAAGCTTCAAAATTCCGGCGCTAGGTTTCTCTGTGCCATCGTACACACTTGTGCTACCATCTTTGGAGTTACCTGTCATCCATGTTCCAGAATCCTTAAGTGAAATGAAGCTGCCCACTTTCACACTACCAGCCATTCAGAACAAAATTGTGATTCCAGCCATGGGTAACTTAACTTATGATTTCTCCTTCAAATCGACTGTGATTACCCTAAGTGCTAATGCTGGCCTGTACAACCAGGCTGATATTACTGCTAGGTTCAGCGCTTCCTCAATGTCTGTGTTTGATATTTTTAATGGAAAAATGGATGGTACCACCAGTTTGACAAGGAAGAGGGGACTAAAACTGGCCACTACTGTATCCCTGGAGCATAAAAATGTGGAGGCAAATCACGACTGTGCTGTTAGTCTCACCAAAAGGAGCATGGAAGCTTCTGTAGGTAATACTGCAAAAATTAGTCTACCATTCCTCAATCTAGAATTGAATCAGGAGCTCACTGGAAATACAAAGACCAAACCGAATATTGCCTCCAAGAATAAAATTAAATACATGTTCAACATTCCTGTGATTGAGACTGTAGGCAAGGGAAACCTTGATATGAACTTTGCTGTGGAAGCACTTTCTGCCTATGTGTCGCTGGAGACCTCTTGCGAGGGGGAGTCAGACATTACTATAATGGACAGTTATAACTTTGCTGGAGATTTAAAAAATGAAGCAAATTTCTACCTCAGTGCCAATGGCCTGCGTTCAACTGTCATGACTGGCTTAAAGTCAAACATTGACAAACTGGAGAAACAAAAACGAAGCTCTAATAATAATATCTTCCAGTTTGACATATATGAGAACTTTGCTCTTGAGGTGTCCTTGCATCGTGTATTTGCAACAGTCGAATTCAAAAACAGTAACAATGTTGATTTTGCATCTTTCAACACAAAAGGAGAACACAGTCTTAAAGGAGAACTAGATTTTGTTCCTTTAACAACTTTGAAAACTACATTGAACATTTATGTAACTCAGCCAAGTAGTTTGGGTCATGCTGAACTCCTTCAGAGCATCAACCTTGCCATCAGCTCAGAAAAACAGTCTTTCACCTGGAGTAGTAAGGAACAGTTGGCATATTTCATCCATGCTTGTGATTTACTTGTGTGCAATGATGAGTCTGAGATACGCATGGACTTGACTGGATCAGTGGAAGGGCACCTAGCATTCCTGAAGTCAATTAAGCTTCCAGTATATCAGAAGACCCTCTGGGATGTGCTCAAGTTTGAGCAGGTTACAAATATGGACAACTTGCAATTTCTCAACATCTCTTCCAGTGTTGTATATACAAAGAACATGGAGGGCCAAGAGTATGCTATACCATATAAACTATTTGAAGATGTTATCACTTTTAGCTTCCCTGAAATGAACATCACAGTGCCTTCTTGGATAAAAGAAATTCCACGCTCCATTAGGAACATAGACATGCGACTTGAAAATCCCATTGTCCCATATCATCTCACCCTTCCCCCTGTAATCTCAGTTGCAGCCTTTGATGTGCCATTTACCACCTTGCATGTGGAACCATTTGCAATTGATCCCAAGAATCTTATCATCCCTAAGGTGATCGCCACTACAGCCTTTGACATCACGCTTCCTGGCTTGCCAAAAATGTCGGTGCCCAGTTACAATATTAACACAGAATATCTACAGGGAAAAATGTCATTCCTTTCATTTAAGATGCCAGATTATGAAATCACAGTATCACCTTTCACCCTACCGAAATCCTTTGACATTGGAAAGCACACCATTAGCCTGAATGACATCATGAGTCAGATTTCAAACTTTGAACTTCCAACCATAGTGATTCCGGAGCAAAAAATTGAAATCCCTGAAATTGCCCTCCACCTGCCTGCAAGTGTCTTTATCCCAGCCTTTGGCTCCCTCAGTGCCACTCTAAAGGTTTCCTCCCCAATTTATAATGTCTCAACAACTGCAAGCATGGAAAAGAAGGACTCCAGCCTCCTGACTTCGTTGAATTCCATCTGTACTTCTACCATGATCTTCTTGGAATATGATTTTACTGGTAAGACACTCTCACAGTGTAGACCTTATTCTTAACCGTATATGATAAGAACATTTTGTGTGAACTACTATATATCTATATCTACATATATATCTATGTCCCTTCAGGTAGCACAACCCTTGAATTTATTAATGGAGCCATCAGTCTAAATGGGAAGTGCAACTTAATTCACAGTGATGTAAATGTTGACTGGCAACATGTTTTTGCACAAAATCTGAGGTGAGTGTATAACGAATACTTTGTACTTCTTTAATAATTAGATTGCAAGTCTAGAATTTGTTTTCTTCATCTCATCTTAGTTTCCAAATGGGCACGTTCTAAATATCTGTTTCTGGCATGTTTAAAGTGAATGTATTGACAGCATGTAGTTTTTTAATAAAGCACATGCATACATTAGGCTTTAAAATGTTAGTAAGACACCAGTTTAGGTAAGAGTAAGAGTATGGTTGTAACGGTTCTGTTCTGATCAAGATACTCTGCAGAATGCTGCCCCATGTTTGATCAAGATAAATCTTAATATATTTCTTATTATGAATTTGGCATTTCTTTTCTCAGGATTAAACGTCAAACCCCCATGGCTGATGTCATGTAAGTTTTTGATACTCAAGGCGGATTTTCTGCATATTTCAGCAGTTTTCAAAAGAGTTCTTGTTCATAGAGGCTGACCAAAGATTACACTAAATACTAAATACCTCTACTCACAACTGTTCCTTTGTTTTACAGGGCATCTCTTCATACTCTTAATGTTGACATCACCAGCCCAACATTTGTTGATGTGAGCTTCCGCTTTGCTTCACGCAAAGATGGCATCACTGCATCTATGTCTTCACCGTCTTCTGGTTTCCTTGGATTGAATTTTCAGCGGAGGTCTCCATCACAGCTGTATGGAAAATTGTTCAGTCGTTACTTGGTAAGTAACTCTTTGAGTTCTTCTATTTGCTTAGTGCTGTCAACAGCGACCAATTTTAAAATCTACAGATGGATTGATGCTGCAACCTGACACTATTTTAACTGGTATTCTCTTTTGTTATTCCCTCAACTTCAGTCTACCCCTGACAAGGATACTGACATTTTAACTACCAAAGCCACACTGAGAAACTCTAAGTTGAACCTACAAACCTCCTGGAATTTGGAGGTCCTACATGATGTGATTGAGGGAACCAAAGACAGAATTCCTACTATGACAGACTCTGTGCTTAAGTTCATAAACAAGTATCACATAGCCCACTTTGGCTTTGATCTCAACCGTGGCAGCATGAAGCTGAAAAGCACAGTCTCCAATGCCATAGAGAGAGCCTATCATGAAGGTCCTTTGTCTTTCAACTCACTGCAGAATTCAGTTGAACACCTCGGTGATCAAGGAAAAGACATGTACATGAGGGCTTCTGACAGCTTGATGTCTATGAGAGTGCAGGACGTTATAGACAGCTTCGCTCGTGACGCTAGACAAGTCTTGAAACATAGTGAAGACAAGATTTCTGTCTTGCTAGAGGCAGTCACAAAATTCTTGAGCAATGTTAAATTGACAGTGCCCGGATCTGGAGAGAAGCTCTCGGTCCCGGAGATGTTCCAGCAAGCTCGTCGTTCAGTATCAAGAGCCACTGACAGGGCAATCCAAAGGTTTGCCAGCCTTTTGGAGAAGATTTCTAGATACATCAGGGAAATTGAGTTCACTATCCCTGGAACCAATGCTGTTGTGAATGGAAATGAGATCATTAAAAAACTGGGATCTGTATACGATCAACTAAGAGATTCGTTGCACAGTTGGTCTGATTTGCTTAACAAGACTTTTAACGACCTCTCCCAGGTGACTGACGAAAAAGTCAAAGATTTCATCACCAACCTAAAAGATGAAAATGTGAAAATTGCTTCTCAATTTAATGCCACCCATGCAGAGATTGTGCAGTCTACAAAACAATATATTGTGGAGGCAGGTAGAAGTGTGGCTGAATATAAGGACTTTATCAAACTGAAAGTTCAAGAAGCTTATAATTCTATAAATATGAAGCGTGTGAATGATGATATCAAGGAGTTGATTGATATTTTGCAATCACATTTCTATGGAGGCCTTAATGAGTTCATAGATCTAATGAGGCAGGCATCTCAGAGCACAGCACCATACATAAAAGCAACCAATAAAAAATTGGACATTGAAATTCCTTTACCCTTCTCTTGGAAATCTTTCAGTGAATGGCCAACGCAGTCCAGGCAGTGAAAATTCCTCTCTTGATAAAAGTGGTTTCATTATGAATTACCTAATTTTTAGGTCTTTGTGAAAAATTTACTTTTTGTTACATGATTACCTGAAATAAATGATTACAAGTTATTCTTATGTGTGATTTTCTTTAAATTTGACAATTTTTACAATTATGATGTATAAAAGTGTCATATGTAAATTACTGTATGGTGTTAAAATAAACAATACCAAATACACATTTCTGTGTTTGTCATACTGTTTCAACATTTCCTTATTTAATAAATAGACCCAATTATTATATATCTTAATGACCTATATTTTTTCCATCTTATCCTTTTATTTACATTAACACTACTGTCTGCTGCATGTGAACAATATAAATGCATAACATGATGAAATACCACTTATATGGGAAACTGACTTTATCTGGCAATATATCCTCTAGATTCATCCAGAGTTGTGTGTAAAGTATAGCACGACATCTTATTTTTCAAATGATAGTAAATGTAAATTGCAAAAACTGAAAACCCCAGAGAGTCATTTTTGATTCTGTAAAAACATATTTTGGAAAAAACGGACCTTTTTCTGAACTCCCATGATGGCATAGTGATACTGTATCTGCACAACACTGTATAATACAGGAAATGATATGTATCTCAATTCACTCACTGGTCATCTTCATAAATGTGTTTGGAAAGTCACGGTAAAATGATCCCTGTGGTTTACACGTGTTCCTCGCAACCACTATTTTGTTTATCAAAGATAGCAGTATTACATCATAGCTTAGCTTTTCAGTATTCTTGTTTTAAGAGTGACAGGGGAAATTATAGGTGTCTACAAAAGGGTATTATTAAGTTCTCTTTGTTCCATGTGGTGATACCACATAATCATGAGTCATTTTAAAATAGGCCCCATATTTTTATGAGCAAAATTTCAGGAATATCCTTTTTATCCCTATCAGGTGTGGACAGTAATTACTGAGAGGCTGTCATGACTAAGCCCAGACAGAACAATAGTCATTGTACAATATGTGTACACCTCACATAGAAAAACACTGTCCCAGTCTAAGAGCAGTGGATACATGTTTTTAGTCTCCACTTGCACTTATATTGAATTATATTGAAAAAAGAGCAAATATTTAAATAATCACACAAATTTAGCAAATAAAGAGCACAATAAAAGAGAAAAGACATTTGGGTTTAATTGTTGTGTTTGGGTCTCTCTCTCTCTCTCTCTCTCTCTCTTTCTCTCTCTCTCTCTCTCTCTCTCTCTCTCTCTCTCTCTCTTTCTCTCTCTCTCACTCTCTCTCTCTCTCACCACTCAACAGGTTTGTGTGTGTGTGTGTGTGTGTGCGCGCGTGCGTGCGTGTGTGTGTGCATGTGTGTGCATGTGTGTTGGGTGTGTTGGTAGATGTGAGGATGTGTTTCTTATGGGTAATAGTGGCAAAAGCTGCTGGCAATCATTTTGCTGATATTCATCACCTCTTTTGCAAAGTAACATAAATGCTCTGAAAATAATCACTTGAATCTAACTTTCCTTCACTTTAACTGCACACATTCCATGCTTGCAATAATTACAAAGAATATATACAGAAAACATTCTTCTAACACTACAGTGACCTTTATTGTGAGTTAAAAGTCCACAGACACTGGCATATAGCTGTTATCAACACCTTCTGACTATATCCTATTAGTCAAAATGTCATGTTTTTTTTCTCTCTCTAATCCCTGGTGAAGATCCTGCCTTTGTCACTGCCTTTTTGCACCTGTAGAAGTTCACCATCTGCTCTGACTTTCACTCTTCATTTCAAAACAGAAACCAGTCTCTGCTTCACAGGAACAGTGCAGTTATTTTGCAAAAGGTCAATCAAGTAACTCATATGAGACTCGCACCGAGGTCACCTGCTGTAGATCTGCTGTCATCCTACTCCAGGGAAGATGTGTTTTTAAAAGAAAATCTAAAGTTATTTTCAGATGTTACTAAGGGGTACATTTGGATAGAGAAAATATGATTGTATGGAATGCAAAATATAATTTTAAAAATGTCTTGTTTTGGGGAATCAAATACATTACTGTTTTTTTCTAATTCATTTAAATCCCCCAAAGCTCTAATACCAGAGTCAATATCAGAACACTGACATAGTGAATATTGTATATGGACAACAATTTGGTTTGAATGTTGCATATTGGAACAAGCACTTTATAACAATGCATGTGGACCTGATCCTCCATTATATTATACTAAGTCAGCAGCAAAATAAGTAACACACCTATTACTATATTCCATTGCATCTTAGACCTATTACTTATATTACTATGAAGGAACACTACATCACTTCTTGTAGGCTATTATTGTGGCTGTATTTTTATATTCTATGCTATGTCATGGTGTTTATTTCTTTTTCTGATATAGCAATTTTGATTTATAAGCCTATAAACCATTAATAAATGGTTTATAAAACACAATAACATATTATTATGTATCATCCATATCTAGTGCATTAAAAGTTCATCATCCTTTCTAATACAGTATAACATAGCTCTAATTGAATATAATGACCTAACATCAGTGCTGGCAAGCACTAACATACTGACACCAAGCAGGTTTAATGTTGACCAAGTTCACCATGTTAGTTTGGCATGTAACATTTAATTGGTGAATGTTTTAACTAGAAGGCCCCTACATACTGTGGCCTATATAAGGGGCTTTCTATCCTGCTGCTGGGTCCCCCCTGGCCTGCATGTTTGATCAGGTCACCATCAAGCTCTGCAGAAGCCTGATAATGACACATAAGGGACCAGGATCAAAAAACCCTGACCCTTGTGTTCAGGGACATGCTTTTTAAGTCAGAATGTATAATGCAATGTGAATTTGTTAGAAATTGTTTCAAACGCATGCTGATATGAATGAAATGAATGACTGAATGAGAATGATTAAAAAAAAAAAATTAATTGGAAATTTATTTGTTTTTTAACAAGACAATGATGTCTATGATACAGGTGTATGTAACTATCTTACAGCAGTGTTATTATAAGAGCTATTATACATTCAAAATAAAATTTGGTTATACATTTCACTAAGTATAAGGTGAACTTGTTTAGTCTTGCTTTAAATAAAAGGGTGTTTTATGGTCCGTTCCATGATTGCGCATTGTTGCCATATAGCAACAATTTACTAACTACCCCCCATTACATTTTTATTTTCATTTTCAAATATTTGCCCTAACCCCAGAGCGTAAATTCTTAATAGACTATATGTCCTTTTATTATTTATTCTTCCCTCAGCTTCCCTTCACTTGTGTTTATCCACACTCCACAGTGATAGAGGGCAGTACTGCGGCTCTGAGGCGTCATCTCGCCGCACCAATCACAATCCAACACTAAGTGATCAGGAAGTCCTCGCTCTGAGCGAACAGACGCTACAGATGGGGAGGACGTCGTATTCACCTTTTTAATCTTTCTAAAGAGGTAAAAACACATATTTGTTTGCACACGATGCTTGGTAGATACAGTGGATAATCCTGCTGCTACCATTTAAGTTGACATCAACCAGTATCTTGTATTTTAATTAATCTAAACGATTCCCTTTAAGTACTCCTCTCATACCAAACTCCGTTTATAATATATTCATTTTAATCGAAGAATCGTATCGACTGAGATGCATACCCCCAAATTAGAGCCCAATACAAATAAATTATATTATTTAGCTTGAATTCTTCAGTTCGGCGCAAAGAAATTAGCATTAATTGTTTTAATTACTTTAATTGATCTGTGTTAGTAAGCTATGTGTTAGCCTCCTCTGTGTGTTGTCTCTGTCATTTTAAAGCTGTAACTTACAGGCTATACTGGTGAAAACTTTGAAATGGTTTAAATGATTTAAATGTGTGGGGCTCTTCATAGAATATGACAGCACAAACACACCACATGCACAGTTCAGTGTTTGGCTTTTGACGTGGATGAAGTGCATCACCTTTGGACCCTGCTGGCACACTGTAACATAACAGCTATTTTAGCCAGCTGTAATAATCATTATTTCATTAATGGAATGTTGTACAGTAGCACCTCCTTTGTGCTTACCATCTAATGGAGGGGATGTAATGTGCATAAAACTGACTTTTACAAATTAAATCATAATTGCTTTTTGATTTCCCCTCTTTAGAGCTGTTGAGATGGAGAACATGGGGACAGAATGCAGGGATGAACCACAAACTGACTTCATCTACTGTTGTGGAGCCATCACAGAGGTTCTTAAATTTGGTTCGTGTCAGTTAAACTCTGGACACAAAGTGCTTTTTCTCATCATTCCTGGTGAGTTGGACTGATGTTCTGTATTAATTACCATATAACTTCCCTCTTCATGGCCAATTTTTGTTACTGGTCATTTATCCATTATGTGAGAGATGAAGGTTACATATGTGTAGATGGCTTGTTAGTTCACAGTCATTGACAGATTTGTGTTATTATGCTGTAAATGGAGAAAGGACAAAAAGTTGAGTGAGACCTAAGAAACCGTTACTGTATATAGTCTCACGTGGTCATAGCGTAGATTGTATTTGCTTAGACTTTCTGAAAAGAGACTCGTACCCAACACTGTTCTTTCTAAATCCAGGCAGGTGTATACCATGATATGGGACACAGCAAAAACAGCTTAGTTGTGTTCAGGTGCATTTTTAAAAATCAAAGCTTTCATCAGTGATAGAACCTTGATATAAAGTCAAATAACAGGCAGTCCTACACACTACTTCTCTACTCCACATTGCACTTCAAATCATGGTGCCATTACTTTAGTAAGGCTTTGCAGATTGAGTTCAGTACACTGGAGATTAATGATGATTAATTGGCAGCATAAATTGCAATGATAGCTTGATTAGTCGATCAATAGAAAATAAGAGAGTAATTGTTTTCGGCCAATTTTTAAAGAAAAAAAAAGCTAAATAAATCCTCTGATTCAGTACACCGTCATTGATTGATTGATTTCTTTTTCACTTTAAAATCTATGCAATATAAATATCAAACTCAGGTATATTATTATTCTGACAACACCATTATTACTCTTGTTCATAATGTTCCTACTTTTTTTACTATATTTGTGCTACTATTGTTTTTATTGCTTGTGTACTTGTGATTTATTGTTCTTTATTCTTGTTATGGATGCCTTTTCTATTTCTGCTATCCACTTGCTGCTACAATAATGTACATTCCCCCACTGTGGGACTAATAAAGGAATCTTATATTATCTTACCTTATCACCCATTCCTTTCAACTGCAGTTAATGTGGGATGTCACTATTTTTGAAAAACCTTAAACCTGGAGAAACAAGCTTGCATGCAGAAGTCATTTGGAAGAATTCAGGTTTTAGAGCAGTGTCCTTACCCGTGGCTTTGTGGTGAAATACAATATCCTTCTTAACTCGTGTTTTTCTCCTCCACACAGGTAACCCAGGTGTAGTGGGCTTCTACAGAACCTTCATGCAAACACTTCATAGTATGTTTGGCTACCGTCACCCTGTTTGGGCCGTAAGCCACGCGGGTCACTGTGCACCCCCAGACTCCATGGACATGGTGGAAGGTACAGCTTTTTATCATGTCTGTACCCTTTAGTTTAATAATGATGTAAACTGGAGAACAGCTTGCCTTCCAATACAACAGACCAGAACACGTCATTCAAAATATAGAAGAGAATATGTCACCTTGAACAGTTACAACTTCAATCGTAGAGTTTGTGGAGAACCTGATAATGACTAATGCTACTATGGTAGGTCCCAACATACAAATGACACCACTAATTAACATTTTTTAAATCATATTGTATAGATGCTTCCTCGGCTACAGACAGGGATGTGTTTGGTTTGAACGGGCAAATTGAACACAAGCTGGCATTCCTCAGGGAACATGTTCCTAGAGACACAAACCTGGTGCTGGTGGGACACTCCATCGGCTGCTACATTATTTTGGACATGATGAAGAGAGACCCTGAACTCAAGGCAAGTCACGATTCAGGATTTCCTTTTTCGGGGAAATGCTCAGTGTTTTTGAGGGGGACAACATTCATCAGGGTTAGGGTTAGAGTAATAATCCGATTTCCTAAAGCTACACTGGTCCAAATCTCACAATATCCAAGTTTTATGATTTCGTGGTTTCTTTCCTTTATTACTATTTTGTTTCTATTACACCGACTCACCCTGCTGTTCACACCTCACACTGTAAAAACGTGCCCTTCTGTCTGGCCGTCATGCTAAAAAGAAAGCAGATTAAATTACATGAAAAATTCCCTTTTTATATTTGGGGGATTTCCACAATTCATAGTGAATCCTTCACCTCCTGTGATTTGTCTACTCTCTAATGAGAATTTTTTATGACCTCTGTTAACACAGGACATGCTGAGAATGTGCTTTGTAACCTCTTTGTGTTTTTTTGGGACAGGTTTTAAAGGCTGTTCTGTTGTTTCCCACCATTGAGCGCATGGCCGAGACTCCACAGGGCAAGGTCATGACCCCTGTGCTGTGTCATATGCGTTATGTGGCCTACCTGCCCCTCTTCCTGCTCTCTCTGCTGCCAGAGGGATTCAAAAGCAGCTTGATTAAACTGGTGTTTGGTGGCATTCCCTCTCTGGACCACACTGTAGTCCAGCCTACTGTAAGCTTACTCAGTGGAGACTGTGCAGGTTGGTCTTTACTACTATGATGCTTAATGTTCACCTTTTTTTGAGAATGTGTTCAGATCCAGAGCTAATACTGAGCTTATTAATTGAAAGTAAATAGCATTTTTAGTCTGCTACAACATACACACAGTATTTGCTTTGTAAATCACAAGTTCTGTGTTCTCCTTTGAGAAAAGAAACGTATTTCCGTACAGCCAATCAAATCTGAACATAAAACAGTAACGTGGTGTTCTATCCTACGCAAAAAAAGACAGTCACACTGAGCCTGATAGCATCCTGATACACAAGAGCCTCAAACTCCAAACAGCCCACATTAGCTTTCCTGCTAAAGTATCCTTATCTAACTTAAAATATGAACACACATCTTGAAAAGTGGACCACTAATACCAGTAGCAGGCTAGTTAAATAATTAGCGGCTCGGTTGTAGCATATTAAACATCCTGTAAATGTCGTGTCAGTCAAATTAGATGCTGATTTGGTTCTTACTCTTTAATACCACTGCTAACAACACATTGTCTGTCCATGACTTGTAGCCACAGTAGTGTGTTAACTTTATATCTGTTCTGTACTGTAACACCAGTAGCTTGCCAGCTGCTGTCATGAAACACAGACAGTGACATGCCCCTCCATGTTTTTTAATTATTATTTAATTATTATTGTTTTATACATCATGTACTATTACTCTGTGCTCCCTGTTGCCTTATTTTTATCTGCCTTGTTTGGTTTTTTTCTTTCTGTAAAGCCCTTTGTAACATTGTTAAGAAAAGTGCCATCTAATTAAAGGTTATTATTATAATATTATTATCATTACTTAAGGTAAGTGGACTTTTACAAAACATGTGCAGCATAGACTGTATCTCAGACATTACGCCTATGCAGCTTTCTATAGTCAAACCAATAAAAACAACATTCCAAGTTTTTTGTTTCAAATATTAATTTCCTTTATAAAACCATAAAGTATTGTATATTTTGATATTTCTAGAAAATGTGAAACAAAGCACTGACCAGTGTGATTTTGTTTCTCTTTGCAGCCAATGCTATGTACATGGGGGGTCAGGAAATGAGGAAAGTTCTGGAAAGAGACGACGTAACCATCAAGAAAAACCTTGAAAAGGTAAGTAAACCTACCAATGTCATCTCCGTAGCTACTACTCAATATTTAATAACATATGATATTTTAAAATATTTTACTTGAATTATCAGATTAGGGTTCACTTGTGAATATTCTTCTCAGCTGTTATTTTCCATGTAATATAACCATAGAAATCAATACCAGTGAATGTTTCAGTCAACAGTGTGTCTGTTTAACATTTCAGCTTATATTTTATTATGGAGCTACAGACCACTGGTGTCCCGTACAGTATTATCATGAAATCAAACAGGACTTCCCAAAAGGAGATTTCAGACTGTGTGAAAACGGGTTCCGCCACGCCTTCGTCCTGGATGCAGGGAGACAAGTCGCCAAAATGGTGGTGGAATGGATCCGAGGAGTTTTGAGGACATGAGTTCTTTATCCTCTGTTTCCATCCTCTGCTCTTTCTGTCCAAGAAGAACATGATGTTCTGACCCATCAGCAAGGTTCAGTGGGCCAAAGTGAGAAGGCTTTTTTTTATCAGCAAAAATCATGAAAATGAAAGCCACATGCTGGAAAAATGCAAGATATTATTTTAATATATTTTATTAATATGATTCTATACTTATATTCCAAATTTGTACACTAATATATAACCTAACTCTGACATGAAAATTGATATAAAGTACTTTTACTCAGAAGTGATATCCACTTAAACTAAAAAAAAAAGTGCAAATATGCAATGTGTAAAAGATTCATTGAAGATGATTATGCTGGACGAGCCAAGACTAATCTCATTTTTCAACAAATGTTTCAACTTATTTTCCTACAAACAGGAAACTGACAGACAAATATGATGTCTGATACTTTTACTTAAACTTTGGGTTATGCACTGAAACCTGAAATGAACTAAACTAAATGGACTAACTTGGATTTGAAGCACAGACATTGTAACCACTCTGTTGAACAAGAAATTATGAAAGATATAATAAATAACAGAGACTTGTTGTAGCCTGTGTATCTATATCTGTGTGTGTGTGTGTGTGTGTGTGTCTGTACCTATATACAGTCACCGGACAATTCATTAGTTACATAAGTGCAATTTAATTCAATCCAATGCAACAGCTCTGCTATAAATTCTACTTTTTTGAAGTTTATACATTTTCTTTTGTTGTCAACATTGTCACAAAAATTATAATTCTACTTAATGTGTATTACTGAGGTTGTAATAAATGGTGGTGGTGTACTGGATTTCATTATATTGACTGGTGTTCCTAATATTTTGCACCCCTCGTGTATGTTAATGGAGTGGACAAAATATAAGTAACACCCTTAAATATAATGCACCCTAATACACCACCATGACATAAAATAGAATTATCGCCTTTCTAACAATGTTAACAAAAACTTCATAAATGTAGAATCTATAGCAGAGCTGTATTGGATTGCATTAGATTGCACAGGTGTACCTTAAGAGGCCAGTGAGTGTATATGTGTGTGTACATATGTAGACAAGAAAATGAAAAAAATGGCAGTTGATAACACTCATTTCTCTCCACCTGACAAGCACAAATTTAGTATTATTTATGTCTTTATTATATATTACATATATATGTAACCATATATATTTCAAACTTAAAAATGACTAAAAATAAATGTTTATTCATAAAGAATACATACAAACATACATGAATATGAACCTAAGTTGTCAATGCAAATTCAGATTTACTAATATAAAAAGTACATCAATACATAAACCACATGAAAATAATTTATAGCACGGTACCATGTGAATCTTCATATAACACATGTTGAACATGACCCGTTAGGTTTGCTTGACTATTCTATAAATACATACATTTGATCATTTTCTATTAAATCACCAGAAGTTTGTTTGTGAGGACAGCAGCCATGCAGAGACAGCTGTGAATTTGGCGACAAAATAAAGTGCACAATAACAACTTAAGATAAGCTATGATAATTGGTCAGATAATGTTCTAGTTTGTGCTACCGGCATCCACAGCTCTCCACCACCATGTCCTCATACTGCTTATAGACCACATTGTTGCCTGCGTCAATGTACAGAATGCTGATGGGACTGAGCTTGGAGGGGACGCAGCAGCTGGGTGGACTGATGTCTGGGTCCATGGAGTTCATGAGTGTTTGGATGACGGCATGGTTGGTGGGCTCCAGGTGGGAGCGCAGTGGGAAATCACACACCCCCTCACAGTGGTGCGCCTCGTAGTCCAGGGGGGCAATGATCCAATCGTCCCAGCCCAAATCTTTGAAGTTCACACTGAGGGGTTTACGGCTGCAGCGGATCCTCCTGCGACCGGTTTTCCCTCCAGTACCCCTACCAGCAGCTGCTCCTGGCACCGTTCCACCAAATGATCGTTTGGACAAGGCCCTCTGACGCTGCCCTCTGTGCTTCTTTTCATGTTTTGGGGTCAGTTTGAAAGGCTTGGGGAGTCTGAATCCACCTTTGTCATTCTTTATCTTCTCTATTACATAATCTCTGAACAGATTGTCACTTGCATCAGCGTGTGAGAAAACCGCCAGCAAAGCTTTTTCCTGCGCTAGCCGAGCATGACGACCCAGACCGAGGAGCAGCGGGTCAGTCACCTCGTTGGTCTGTTCGGACAAAGCCAGGAGATGGAAACAGGCCTGCGGTGGTTCTGTAGGACTCCTCTGACGGGCCTTCATGCTGGACCATACATCGAACACCTCCCACCTGGGGAGACCGCCATCCAAAACCTCCACAGTTCGGGAATCCAAAAGCTGTCTGTCAGAGGGAGAGCAGGAGTACAGACGGATGTTGTACAGATTTCCTCCAGTGGTCAGGGCAGTCACGAGGTCTGCTGCAGGTTTCCGGAGAATTCTCAGCTCTGCCTCCACCAGCTCATCCATCCTGGGCAGACTGGACAAGTCAAAGATGTAACGCTGACCGCTCTCCCAAGATGGCTGGTCTGTAGATGAGGAGGGAAACACAGAAGGTTTTAGAAATACTAAGGTCAGGAAAATCCCCAGAATACCTCAACGCAACTCATTAGTCAACAGAAAAAACTATTAAATTAATCACCAACTATTTTGATAATCATTTTGAATCTTTTTTTTTTTAAGAACACTTCCAAAATTATCTGATTCCAGCTTCTTAAATGTGATAATAATAATAATAATAATAGTAACAATTATTATTATCATCATTATTATTATTATCATTATTATATTGTTTTTTTTATTACAATAATTTTCTGATTTCTTTTTGTCCTATATGATAGAAAATTTTATATTTTTCGGTTGTGGACAAACAAGACATTTGAACACACCCCCTTGGGGTTTGGGAAACAGTAATCTACATTTTTCACCATTTTCTGACATTTTATGGAACAAAGAACTAATCGATTATAATGGAGAAAAAGTAATCGGCAATAAAAGTTAGTAGTTACAACTGATTCATTAATAAATGCGTTTTTTTGTCCAATATGATTAGCTAGACGCTTCCAACCCTTTAAAGCCAAGTCTCACCTAATGCCTCCTTCTCACAGATTGCATGTTTATGAGTATTAAGCCGAAACAGTTGTGATGTTCCATTCTCAGATTGTTTCAAATGATTACCTTTTACCTAAAATGATAGCTGTTTTTAATTACATTTTGCCCATATTTCAATTCTTTATCATGGATACCTAAGCTACTGTATATTTCTAAATGATATGCATGATAAACATTTTTACTTTTTAGATTAAAAAGTGAGATACTGTCAGAAATTGAAATTGGCATTTGTTGCGCTGTTATCATAACTTTCTCCATAACTCACACCAAAAACAATGATTAAAATATTTCCAAAAAATCATGTAGTGAAATATCCTCTAACCTTTTCCTTGGTCCACAAAACTCGTCACTGTGTCTGCAAATCCCACACCACGTGAAATATGAAAGTCTCTTGGTTGAAGTTCGGAGAGGGTTCTGTATAAAAACAGCATGTAGTCGTGGAGAACCAGAGTGCCGTTCATCGACTGCTCTTCCCTCGTCATGCTGGTGTCAGTGCGCCGTAGTGAACCGGACCGCGGGGCTGCAGTCCAACCCATCCAGACACAGAGTGCAAACCACAGGAGAGACGCAACAGCCCGATCCATCTGATGTCAAGACGCAGAGTGAAATTTAAAAAAAAGCTACAGGTGGATTTCTGATCTTGAAAAAATAAGCCGATGTGGCTCGTTATTCATTGGTTGATAGGAGTTCATCATCCTGAACTTCATGTAGTCTACCTGTTGAGCCAAAAAAACAAAACCCTGTTGAGCCGCTATAGCGCCCCTCTAGGGAAAAGGTAAATAATGGTACTGTAAGTGTGATGCTGACTGTATGGTCCTCAGTCACTCTGATAGAAGAGTTAACGGGTATAGGCTACACGTACATCACGATAAGTATTAATATATTCAATCCACACATCTAATGTCATGACAATTACTATATGAATATAGTAATTGATTTATGAATACCTACTTCTTTTGACACATAATTGCATAGATGTCCGTTAGCAAAGGCAATTTCATACTCTTTGAAATTTTGCTGAGACGTCATGATTCTCAAATTTCTCCATCCAACTGTGACAATCATTTGTGAAACCGGGTAAGGGCAACATATGCTATCTGTTCATTTCTTTTTAGAAACAAGCCTTTGACTTAATTAAAAAAAACAAACATGTAAATTGGGATAACAATATCTCAGGTATTAGGTTATGGAAGGTTTCTCAAATTTCTCCATCTGGGCGCGCAGGTGGTTGAGTGGTCAAGACCACATGTCACGTACGCATTGGACCCAGGTTCGAATCCCAGCCAGAGGACCTTTGCTGCATGTCACACCCCCTTCTCTCTCCCATTTTTTCCTGTCTGTCAACTGTCAAATAAAGGTGTCTGTGCCTGAAAAATATCTTTTAAAAAAATTCTCCAACCGGCTGAGATTGCAAAATGGAAAAGGCGGATTTTGTAATCTATGAGCCAATCAGGCGCAATGTGAACATGTCATTCATCTAACACTGTACGTTCAGTACACTGTGAGCATTCAACCACGTGCGGTTTAATTCATCACTACAGTATATATTCTGTAGCAGAGGCAATTTCGTAATCTATGAAGCTCTACTGAGACGTGATTATTGCTGGTTGAAAACTTAACCCAATACCCCGCCTGGATGACTTGAAATATAGTCAGCTAAGGCAATTTTTGTTAGTCTCTCAAGAGACTTTAAATGTTGTGTCAATATTAATGTTTACTTTGCCTGTTTTTTCATGAATTGATCCAGTATGTTTTTAAATATCTTTCCAATGTTTTTCTGAAATAATTACACTTCAAATATAGCCAAACATGGTTATATTGAGAGTAACATCACAAACATTAGGTTGTCCAATGTTTCCCAAATTTCCCTAGCATCCCATCTTTACAGTCGTTGAAAAAGCGGACTTTGTAATCAACAAGCCAATGAGATGCGACACTCAGTCGTTAATTTCTGACAGTTGCATCACGTTTTGAGCGTTGGACCACAGTCTTGGAAAACTAGATTAAACTAACCCAACCATGGTACTGCTGGGCATATTATCTCAAGATGAAGACTGTAGGACTGGTAAATGTATCTGAAATTTGCCAGTGACAATCATTTACGATCTGTATATTTCTTTTGTGAAACAAGCATTTGACTTAAAAAAACAAAACATGTAAATTGGGATAACATTATTTCAGGTATGAGGTTATCCAAGGTTTCTCAAATGTCTCCATCCGACTGGGATTACAACTACATGGAAAAGGCGGGGTTTGTGATCTACGAGCCAATCAGGTGCAAGGTGAACATGTCATTCATCTTACACTGTACGTTCATTACACTGTGAGAACTGCACCACGTGTGTGGTGAGCATTGAACCAGGTGCCGGTTCATCTCATCACTACAGTCGATATTCTTTCGCAGAGGCAATTTCGTAGTCTATGAAGTTCTACTGAGACGTGATTATTGCTGGTTGAAAACTTAACCCAATACCCCGCCTGGATGACTTGAAATATAGTCAGCTAAGGCAATTTTTGTTAGTCTCTCAAGAGACTTTAAATGTTGTGTCAATATTAATGTTTACTTTGCCTGTTTTTTCATGAATTGATCCAGTATGTTTTTAAATATCTTTCCAATGTTTTTCTGAAATAATTACACTTCAAATATAGCCAAACATGGTTATCTTGAAAGTAACATCACAAACATTAGGTTGTCCAATGTTTCCCAAATTTCCCTAGCATCCCATCTTTACAGTCGTTGAAAAAGCGGACTTTGTAATCAGCAAGCCAATGAGATGCGACACTCAGTCGTTAATTTCTGACAGTTGCATCACGTTTTGAGCGTTGGACCACAGTCTTGGAAAACTAGATTAAACTAACCCAACCATGGTACTGCTGGGCATATTATCTCAAGATGAAGACTGTAGGACTGGTAAATGTATCTGAAATTTGCCAGTGACAATCATTTACGATCTGTATATTTCTTTTGTGAAACAAGCATTTGACTTAAAAAAACAAAACATGTAAATTGGGATAACATTATTTCAGGTATGAGGTTATCCAAGGTTTCTCAAATGTCTCCATCCGACTGGGATTACAACTACATGGAAAAGGCGGGGTTTGTGATCTACGAGCCAATCAGGTGCAAGGTGAACATGTCATTCATCTTACACTGTACGTTCATTACACTGTGAGAACTGCACCACGTGTGTGGTGAGCATTGAACCAGGTGCCGGTTCATCTCATCACTACAGTCGATATTCTTTCGCAGAGGCAATTTCGTAGTCTATGAAGTTCTACTGAGACGTGATTATTGCTGGTTGAAAACTTAACCCAATACCCCGCCTGGATGACTTGAAATATAGTCAGCTAAGGCAATTTTTGTTAGTCTCTCAAGAGACTTTAAATGTTGTGTCAATATTAATGTTTACTTTGCCTGTTGTACTTTCATGAATTGATCCAGTTTGTTTTTAAATCTCTTTCCAATGTTTTTCTGAAATAATTACACTTCAAATATAGCCAAACATGGTTATCTTGAGAGTAAGATCACAAAGATTAGGTTGTCCAATGTTTCCCAAATTTCCCTAGCATCCCATCTTTACAGTCGTGGAAAAAGCGGACTTTGTAATCAACAAGCCAATGAGATGCGACACTCAGTCGTTAATTTCTGACAGTTGCATCACGTTTTGAGCGTTGGACCACAGTCTTGGAAAACTAGATTAAACTAACCCAACCATGGTACTACTGGGCATATTATCTCAAAATGAAGACTGTAGGACTGATAAATGTATCTGAAATTTGCCAGTGACAATCATTTACGATCTGTATATTTCTTTTGTGAAACGAACATTTGACTTAAAAAAACAAAACATGTAAATTGGGATAACATTATTTCAGGTTATCCAAGGTTTCTCAAATGTCTCCATCCGACTGGGATTACAACTACATGGAAAAGGCGGGGTTTGTGATCTACGAGCCAATCAGGTGCAAGGTGAACATGTCATTCATCTTACACTGTACGTTCATTACACTGTGAGAACTGCACCACGTGTGTGGTGAGCATTGAACCAGGTGCCATTTCATCTCATCACTACAGTCAATATCCTTGTGCAGAGGCAATTTTGTAGTCTATAAAGTTCTACTGAGACGTGATTATTGCTGATTGAAAACTTAACCCAATACCCCGCCTGGATGACTTGAAATATAGTCAGCTAAGGCAATTTTTGTTAGTCTCTCAAGAGACTTTAAATGTTGTGTCAATATTAATGTTTACTTTGCCTGTTGTACTTTCAATGAATTGATCCAGTTTGTTTTTAAATCTCTTTCCAATGTTTTTCTGAAATAATTACACTTCAAATATAGCCAAACATGGTTATCTTGAGAGTAAGATCACAAAGATTAGGTTGTCCAATGTTTCCCAAATTTCCCTAGCATCCCATCTTTACAGTCGTGGAAAAAGCGGACTTTGTAATCAACAAGCCAATGAGATGCGACACTCAGTCGTTAATTTCTGACAGTTGCATCACGTTTTGAGCGTTGGACCACAGTCTTGGAAAACTAGATTAAACTAACCCAACCATGGTACTACTGGGCATATTATCTCAAAATGAAGACTGTAGGACTGGTAAATGTATCTGAAATTTGCCAGTGACAATCATTTACGATCTGTATATTTCTTTTGTGAAACGAACATTTGACTTAAAAAAACAAAACATGTAAATTGGGATAACATTATTTCAGGTATGAGGTTATCCAAGGTTTCTCAAATGTCTCCATCCATCTGGGATTACAACTACATGGAAAAGGCGGGGTTTGTGATCTACGAGCCAATCAGGTGCAAGGTGAACATGTCATTCATCTTACACTGTACGTTCATTACACTGTGAGAACTGCACCACGTGTGTGGTGAGCATTGAACCAGGTGCCATTTCATCTCATCACTACAGTCGATATCCTTGTGCAGAGGCAATTTCGTAATCTATGAAGTTCTACTGAGACGTGATTATTGCTGGTTGAAAACTTAACCCAATACCCCGCCTGGATGACTTGAAATATAGTCAGCTAAGGCAATTTTTGTTAGTCTCTCAAGAGACTTTAAATGTTGTGTCAATATTAATGTTTACTTTGCCTGTTGTACTTTCAATGAATTGATCCAGTTTGTTTTTAAATCTCTTTCCAATGTTTTTCTGAAATAATTACACTTCAAATATAGCCAAACATGGTTATCTTGAGAGTAAGATCACAGAGATTAGGTTGTCCAATGTTTCCCAAATTTCCCTAGCATCCCATCTTTACAGTCGTGGAAAAAGCGGACTTTGTAATCAACAAGCCAATGAGATGCGACACTCAGTCGTTAATTTCTGACAGTTGCATCACGTTTTGAGCGTTGGACCACAGTCTTGGAAAACTAGATTAAACTAACCCAACCATGGTACTACTGGGCATATTATCTCAAAATGAAGACTGTAGGACTGGTAAATGTATCTGAAATTTGCCAGTGACAATCATTTACGATCTGTATATTTCTTTTGTGAAACGAACATTTGACTTAAAAAAACAAAACATGTAAATTGGGATAACATTATTTCAGGTTATCCAAGGTTTCTCAAATGTCTCCATCCGACTGGGATTACAACTACATGGAAAAGGCGGGGTTTGTGATCTACGAGCCAATCAGGTGCAAGGTGAACATGTCATTCATCTTACACTGTACGTTCATTACACTGTGAGAACTGCACCACGTGTGTGGTGAGCATTGAACCAGGTGCCATTTCATCTCATCACTACAGTCGATATTCTTTCGCAGAGGCAATTTCGTAGTCTATGAAGTTCTACTGAGACGTGATTATTGCTGGTTGAAAACTTAACCCAATACCCCGCCTGGATGACTTGAAATATAGTCAGCTAAGGCAATTTTTGTTAGTCTCTCAAGAGACTTTAAATGTTGTGTCAATATTAAAGTTTACTTTGCCTGTTGTACTTTCATGAATTGATCCAGTTTGTTTTTAAATCTCTTTCCAATGTTTTTCTGAAATAATTACACTTCAAATATAGCCAAACATGGTTATCTTGAGAGTAAGATCACAAAGATTAGGTTGTCCAATGTTTCCCAAATTTCCCTAGCATCCCATCTTTACAGTCGTGGAAAAAGCGGACTTTGTAATCAACAAGCCAATGAGATGCGACACTCAGTCGTTAATTTCTGACAGTTGGATCACGTTTTGAGCGTTGGACCACAGTCTTGGAAAACTAGATTAAACTAACCCAACCATGGTACTACTGGGCATATTATCTCAAAATGAAGACTGTAGGACTGGTAAATGTATCTGAAATTTGCCAGTGACAATCATTTACGATCTGTATATTTCTTTTGTGAAACGAACATTTGACTTAAAAAAACAAAACATGTAAATTGGGATAACATTATTTCAGGTTATCCAAGGTTTCTCAAATGTCTCCATCCATCTGGGATTACAACTACATGGAAAAGGCGGGGTTTGTGATCTACGAGCCAATCAGGTGCAAGGTGAACATGTCATTCATCTTACACTGTACGTTCATTACACTGTGAGAACTGCACCACGTGTGTGGTGAGCATTGAACCAGGTGCCATTTCATCTCATCACTACAGTCGATATCCTTGTGCAGAGGCAATTTCGTAGTCTATGAAGTTCTACTGAGACGTGATTATTGCTGGTTGAAAACTTAACCCAATACCCCGCCTGGATGACTTGAAATATAGTCAGCTAAGGCAATTTTTGTTAGTCTCTCAAGAGACTTTAAATGTTGTGTCAATATTAATGTTTACTTTGCCTGTTGTACTTTCAATGAATTGATCCAGTTTGTTTTTAAATCTCTTTCCAATGTTTTTCTGAAATGATTACACTTCAAATATAACCAAACATGGTTATCTTGAGAGTAAGATCACAAAGATTAGGTTGTCCAATGTTTCCCAAATTTCCCTAGCATCCCATCTTTACAGTCGTGGAAAAAGCGGACTTTGTAATCAACAAGCCAATGAGATGCGACACTCAGTCGTTAATTTCTGACAGTTGCATCACGTTTTGAGCGTTGGACCACAGTCTTGGAAAACTAGATTAAACTAACCCAACCATGGTACTACTGGGCATATTATCTCAAAATGAAGACTGTAGGACTGGTAAATGTATCTGAAATTTGCCAGTGACAATCATTTACGATCTGTATATTTCTTTTGTGAAACGAACATTTGACTTAAAAAAACAAAACATGTAAATTGGGATAACATTATTTCAGGTTATCGAAGGTTTCTCAAATTTCTCCATCCGACTGGGATTACAACTACATGGAAAAGGCGGGGTTTGTGATCTACGAGCCAATCAGGTGCAAGGTGAACATGTCATTCATCTTACACTGTACGTTCATTACACTGTGAGAACTGCACCACGTGTGTGGTGAGCATTGAGCCAGGTGCCATTTCATCTCATCACTACAGTCGATATCCTTGTGCAGAGGCAATTTCGTAGTCTATGAAGTTCTACTGAGACGTGATTATTGCTGGTTGAAAACTTAACCCAATACCCCGCCTGGATGACTTGAAATATAGTCAGCTAAGGCAATTTTTGTTAGTCTCTCAAGAGACTTTAAATGTTGTGTCAATATTAATGTTTACTTTGCCTGTTGTACTTTCATGAATTGATCCAGTTTGTTTTTAAATCTCTTTCCAATATTTTTCTGAAATAATTACACTTCAAATATAGCCAAACATGGTTATCTTGAGAGTAAGATCACAAAGATTAGGTAGTCCAATGTTTCCCAAATTTCCCTAGCATCCCATCTTTACAGTCGTGGAAAAAGCGGACTTTGTAATCAACAAGCCAATGAGATGCGACACTCAGTCGTTAATTTCTGACAGTTGGATCACGTTTTGAGCGTTGGACCACAGTCTTGGAAAACTAGATTAAACTAACCCAACCATGGTACTACTGGGCATATTATCTCAAAATGAAGACTGTAGGACTGGTAAATGTATCTGAAATTTGCCAGTGACAATCATTTACGATCTGTATATTTCTTTTGTGAAACGAACATTTGACTTAAAAAAACAAAACATGTAAATTGGGATAACATTATTTCAGGTTATCCAAGGTTTCTCAAATGTCTCCATCCATCTGGGATTACAACTACATGGAAAAGGCGGGGTTTGTGATCTACGAGCCAATCAGGTGCAAGGTGAACATGTCATTCATCTTACACTGTACGTTCATTACACTGTGAGAACTGCACCACGTGTGTGGTGAGCATTGAGCCAGGTGCCATTTCATCTCATCACTACAGTCGATATCCTTGTGCAGAGGCAATTTCGTAGTCTATGAAGTTCTACTGAGACGTGATTATTGCTGGTTGAAAACTTAACCCAATACCCCGCCTGGATGACTTGAAATATAGTCAGCTAAGGCAATTTTTGTTAGTCTCTCAAGAGACTTTAAATGTTGTGTCAATATTAATGTTTACTTTGCCTTTTGTACTTTCAATGAATTGATCCAGTTTGTTTTTAAATCTCTTTCCAATGTTTTTCTGAAATAATTACACTTCAAATATAGCCAAACATGGTTATCTTGAGAGTAAGATCACAGAGATTAGGTTGTCCAATGTTTCCCAAATTTCCCTAGCATCCCATCTTTACAGTCGTGGAAAAAGCGGACTTTGTAATCAACAAGCCAATGAGATGCGACACTCAGTCGTTAATTTCTGACAGTTGGATCACGTTTTGAGCGTTGGACCACAGTCTTGGAAAACTAGATTAAACTAACCCAACCATGGTACTACTGGGCATATTATCTCAAAATGAAGACTGTAGGACTGGTAAATGTATCTGAAATTTGCCAGTGACAATCATTTACGATCTGTATATTTCTTTTGTGAAACGAACATTTGACTTAAAAAAACAAAACATGTAAATTGGGATAACATTATTTCAGGTTATCCAAGGTTTCTCAAATGTCTCCATCCATCTGGGATTACAACTACATGGAAAAGGCGGGGTTTGTGATCTACGAGCCAATCAGGTGCAAGGTGAACATGTCATTCATCTTACACTGTACGTTCATTACACTGTGAGAACTGCACCACGTGTGTGGTGAGCATTGAACCAGGTGCCATTTCATCTCATCACTACAGTCGATATCCTTGTGCAGAGGCAATTTCGTAGTCTATGAAGTTCTACTGAGACGTGATTATTGCTGGTTGAAAACTTAACCCAATACCCCGCCTGGATGACTTGAAATATAGTCAGCTAAGGCAATTTTTGTTAGTCTCTCAAGAGACTTTAAATGTTGTGTCAATATTAATGTTTACTTTGCCTTTTGTACTTTCAATGAATTGATCCAGTTTGTTTTTAAATCTCTTTCCAATGTTTTTCTGAAATAATTACACTTCAAATATAGCCAAACATGGTTATCTTGAGAGTAAGATCACAGAGATTAGGTTGTCCAATGTTTCCCAAATTTCCCTAGCATCCCATCTTTACAGTCGTGGAAAAAGCGGACTTTGTAATCAACAAGCCAATGAGATGCGACACTCAGTCGTTAATTTCTGACAGTTGGATCACGTTTTGAGCGTTGGACCACAGTCTTGGAAAACTAGATTAAACTAACCCAACCATGGTACTACTGGGCATATTATCTCAAAATGAAGACTGTAGGACTGGTAAATGTATCTGAAATTTGCCAGTGACAATCATTTACGATCTGTATATTTCTTTTGTGAAACGAACATTTGACTTAAAAAAACAAAACATGTAAATTGGGATAACATTATTTCAGGTTATCCAAGGTTTCTCAAATGTCTCCATCCGACTGGGATTACAACTACATGGAAAAGGCGGGGTTTGTGATCTACGAGCCAATCAGGTGCAAGGTGAACATGTCATTCATCTTACACTGTACGTTCATTACACTGTGAGAACTGCACCACGTGTGTGGTGAGCATTGAACCAGGTGCCATTTCATCTCATCACTACAGTCGATATTCTTTCGCAGAGGCTATTTCGTAGTCTATGAAGTTCTACTGAGACGTGATTATTGCTGGTTGAAAACTTAACCCAATACCCCGCCTGGATGACTTGAAATATAGTCAGCTAAGGCAATTTTTGTTAGTCTCTCAAGAGATTTTAAATGTTGTGTCAATATTAAAGTTTACTTTGCCTGTTGTACTTTCATGAATTGATCCAGTTTGTTTTTAAATCTCTTTCCAATGTTTTTCTGAAATAATTACACTTCAAATATAGCCAAACATGGTTATCTTGAGAGTAAGATCACAGAGATTAGGTTGTCCAATGTTTCCCAAATTTCCCTAGCATCCCATCTTTACAGTCGTGGAAAAAGCGGACTTTGTAATCAACAAGCCAATGAGATGCGACACTCAGTCGTTAATTTCTGACAGTTGCATCACGTTTTGAGCGTTGGACCACAGTCTTGGAAAACTAGATTAAACTAACCCAACCATGGTACTACTGGGCATATTATCTCAAAATGAAGACTGTAGGACTGGTAAATGTATCTGAAATTTGCCAGTGACAATCATTTACGATCTGTATATTTCTTTTGTGAAACGAACATTTGACTTAAAAAAACAAAACATGTAAATTGGGATAACATTATTTCAGGTTATCCAAGGTTTCTCAAATGTCTCCATCCGACTGGGATTACAACTACATGGAAAAGGCGGGGTTTGTGATCTACGAGCCAATCAGGTGCAAGGTGAACATGTCATTCATCTTACACTGTACGTTCATTACACTGTGAGAACTGCACCACGTGTGTGGTGAGCATTGAGCCAGGTGCCATTTCATCTCATCACTACAGTCGATATCCTTGTGCAGAGGCAATTTCATAGTCTATGAAGTTCTACTGAGACGTGATTATTGCTGGTTGAAAACTTAACCCAATACCCCGCCTGGATGACTTGAAATATAGTCAGCTAAGGCAATTTTTGTTAGTCTCTCAAGAGACTTTAAATGTTGTGTCAATATTAATGTTTACTTTGCCTGTTGTACTTTCATGAATTGATCCAGTTTGTTTTTAAATCTCTTTCCAATGTTTTTCTGAAATAATTACACTTCAAATATAGCCAAACATGGTTATCTTGAGAGTAAGATCACAGAGATTAGGTTGTCCAATGTTTCCCAAATTTCCCTAGCATCCCATCTTTACAGTCGTGGAAAAAGCGGACTTTGTAATCAACAAGCCAATGAGATGCGACACTCAGTCGTTAATTTCTGACAGTTGGATCACGTTTTGAGCGTTGGACCACAGTCTTGGAAAACTAGATTAAACTAACCCAACCATGGTACTACTGGGCATATTATCTCAAAATGAAGACTGTAGGACTGGTAAATGTATCTGAAATTTGCCAGTGACAATCATTTACGATCTGTATATTTCTTTTGTGAAACGAACATTTGACTTAAAAAAACAAAACATGTAAATTGGGATAACATTATTTCAGGTTATCCAAGGTTTCTCAAATGTCTCCATCCATCTGGGATTACAACTACATGGAAAAGGCGGGGTTTGTGATCTACGAGCCAATCAGGTGCAAGGTGAACATGTCATTCATCTTACACTGTACGTTCATTACACTGTGAGAACTGCACCACGTGTGTGGTGAGCATTGAACCAGGTGCCATTTCATCTCATCACTACAGTCGATATCCTTGTGCAGAGGCAATTTCGTAGTCTATGAAGTTCTACTGAGACGTGATTATTGCTGGTTGAAAACTTAACCCAATACCCCGCCTGGATGACTTGAAATATAGTCAGCTAAGGCAATTTTTGTTAGTCTCTCAAGAGACTTTAAATGTTGTGTCAATATTAATGTTTACTTTGCCTTTTGTACTTTCAATGAATTGATCCAGTTTGTTTTTAAATCTCTTTCCAATGTTTTTCTGAAATAATTACACTTCAAATATAGCCAAACATGGTTATCTTGAGAGTAAGATCACAGAGATTAGGTTGTCCAATGTTTCCCAAATTTCCCTAGCATCCCATCTTTACAGTCGTGGAAAAAGCGGACTTTGTAATCAACAAGCCAATGAGATGCGACACTCAGTCGTTAATTTCTGACAGTTGGATCACGTTTTGAGCGTTGGACCACAGTCTTGGAAAACTAGATTAAACTAACCCAACCATGGTACTACTGGGCATATTATCTCAAAATGAAGACTGTAGGACTGGTAAATGTATCTGAAATTTGCCAGTGACAATCATTTACGATCTGTATATTTCTTTTGTGAAACGAACATTTGACTTAAAAAAACAAAACATGTAAATTGGGATAACATTATTTCAGGTTATCCAAGGTTTCTCAAATGTCTCCATCCGACTGGGATTACAACTACATGGAAAAGGCGGGGTTTGTGATCTACGAGCCAATCAGGTGCAAGGTGAACATGTCATTCATCTTACACTGTACGTTCATTACACTGTGAGAACTGCACCACGTGTGTGGTGAGCATTGAACCAGGTGCCATTTCATCTCATCACTACAGTCGATATTCTTTCGCAGAGGCTATTTCGTAGTCTATGAAGTTCTACTGAGACGTGATTATTGCTGGTTGAAAACTTAACCCAATACCCCGCCTGGATGACTTGAAATATAGTCAGCTAAGGCAATTTTTGTTAGTCTCTCAAGAGACTTTAAATGTTGTGTCAATATTAATGTTTACTTTGCCTGTTGTACTTTCAATGAATTGATCCAGTTTGTTTTTAAATCTCTTTCCAATGTTTTTCTGAAATAATTACACTTCAAATATAGCCAAACATGGTTATCTTGAGAGTAAGATCACAGAGATTAGGTTGTCCAATGTTTCCCAAATTTCCCTAGCATCCCATCTTTACAGTCGTGGAAAAAGCGGACTTTGTAATCAACAAGCCAATGAGATGCGACACTCAGTCGTTAATTTCTGACAGTTGGATCACGTTTTGAGCGTTGGACCACAGTCTTGGAAAACTAGATTAAACTAACCCAACCATGGTACTACTGGGCATATTATCTCAAAATGAAGACTGTAGGACTGGTAAATGTATCTGAAATTTGCCAGTGACAATCATTTACGATCTGTATATTTCTTTTGTGAAACGAACATTTGACTTAAAAAAACAAAACATGTAAATTGGGATAACATTATTTCAGGTATGAGGTTATCCAAGGTTTCTCAAATGTCTCCATCCGACTGGGATTACAACTACATGGAAAAGGCGGGGTTTGTGATCTACGAGCCAATCAGGTGCAAGGTGAACATGTCATTCATCTTACACTGTACGTTCATTACACTGTGAGAACTGCACCACGTGTGTGGTGAGCATTGAACCAGGTTCCATTTCATCTCATCACTACAGTCGATATTCTTTCGCAGAGGCAATTTCGTAGTCTATGAAGTTCTACTGAGACGTGATTATTGCTGGTTGAAAACTTAACCCAATACCCCGCCTGGATGACTTGAAATATAGTCAGCTAAGGCAATTTTTGTTAGTCTCTCAAGAGACTTTAAATGTTGTGTCAATATTAATGTTTACTTTGCCTTTTGTACTTTCAATGAATTGATCCAGTTTGTTTTTAAATCTCTTTCCAATGTTTTTCTGAAATAATTACACTTCAAATATAGCCAAACATGGTTATCTTGAGAGTAAGATCACAGAGATTAGGTTGTCCAATGTTTCCCAAATTTCCCTAGCATCCCATCTTTACAGTCGTGGAAAAAGCGGACTTTGTAATCAACAAGCCAATGAGATGCGACACTCAGTCGTTAATTTCTGACAGTTGGATCACGTTTTGAGCGTTGGACCACAGTCTTGGAAAACTAGATTAAACTAACCCAACCATGGTACTACTGGGCATATTATCTCAAAATGAAGACTGTAGGACTGGTAAATGTATCTGAAATTTGCCAGTGACAATCATTTACGATCTGTATATTTCTTTTGTGAAACGAACATTTGACTTAAAAAAACAAAACATGTAAATTGGGATAACATTATTTCAGGTTATCCAAGGTTTCTCAAATGTCTCCATCCGACTGGGATTACAACTACATGGAAAAGGCGGGGTTTGTGATCTACGAGCCAATCAGATGCAAGGTGAACATGTCATTCATCTTACACTGTACGTTCATTACACTGTGAGAACTGCACCACGTGTGTGGTGAGCATTGAACCAGGTGCCATTTCATCTCATCACTACAGTCGATATTCTTTCGCAGAGGCAATTTCGTAGTCTATGAAGTTCTACTGAGACGTGATTATTGCTGGTTGAAAACTTAACCCAATACCCCGCCTGGATGACTTGAAATATAGTCAGCTAAGGCAATTTTTGTTAGTCTCTCAAGAGACTTTAAATGTTGTGTCAATATTAATGTTTACTTTGCCTGTTGTACTTTCAATGAATTGATCCAGTTTGTTTTTAAATCTCTTTCCAATGTTTTTCTGAAATAATTACACTTCAAATATAGCCAAACATGGTTATCTTGAGAGTAAGATCACAGAGATTAGGTTGTCCAATGTTTCCCAAATTTCCCTAGCATCCCATCTTTACAGTCGTGGAAAAAGCGGACTTTGTAATTAACAAGCCAATGAGATGCGACACTCAGTCGTTAATTTCTGACAGTTGCATCACGTTTTGAGCGTTGGACCACAGTCTTGGAAAACTAGATTAAACTAACCCAACCATGGTACTACTGGGCATATTATCTCAAAATGAAGACTGTAGGACTGGTAAATGTATCTGAAATTTGCCAGTGACAATCATTTACGATCTGTATATTTCTTTTGTGAAACGAACATTTGACTTAAAAAAACAAAACATGTAAATTGGGATAACATTATTTCAGGTTATCCAAGGTTTCTCAAATGTCTCCATCCGACTGGGATTACAACTACATGGAAAAGGCGGGGTTTGTGATCTACGAGCCAATCAGGTGCAAGGTGAACATGTCATTCATCTTACACTGTACGTTCATTACACTGTGAGAACTGCACCACGTGTGTGGTGAGCATTGAACCAGGTTCCATTTCATCTCATCACTACAGTCGATATTCTTTCGCAGAGGCAATTTCGTAGTCTATGAAGTTCTACTGAGACGTGATTATTGCTGGTTGAAAACTTAACCCAATACCCCGCCTGGATGACTTGAAATATAGTCAGCTAAGGCAATTTTTGTTAGTCTCTCAAGAGACTTTAAATGTTGTGTCAATATTAATGTTTACTTTGTCTGTTGTACTTTCATGAATTGATCCAGTTTGTTTTTAAATCTCTTTCCAATGTTTTTCTGAAATAATTACACTTCAAATATAACCAAACATGGTTATCTTGAGAGTAAGATCACAAAGATTAGGTTGTCCAATGTTTCCCAAATTTCCCTAGCATCCCATCTTTACAGTCGTGGAAAAAGCGGACTTTGTAATCAACAAGCCAATGAGATGCGACACTCAGTCGTTAATTTCTGACAGTTGCATCACGTTTTGAGCGTTGGACCACAGTCTTGGAAAACTAGATTAAACTAACCCAACCATGGTACTACTGGGCATATTATCTCAAAATGAAGACTGTAGGACTGGTAAATGTATCTGAAATTTGCCAGTGACAATCATTTACGATCTGTATATTTCTTTTGTGAAACGAACATTTGACTTAAAAAAACAAAACATGTAAATTGGGATAACATTATTTCAGGTTATCGAAGGTTTCTCAAATTTCTCCATCCGACTGGGATTACAACTACATGGAAAAGGCGGGGTTTGTGATCTACGAGCCAATCAGGTGCAAGGTGAACATGTCATTCATCTTACACTGTACGTTCATTACACTGTGAGAACTGCACCACGTGTGTGGTGAGCATTGAACCAGGTGCCATTTCATCTCATCACTACAGTCGATATTCTTTCGCAGAGGCAATTTCGTAGTCTATGAAGTTCTACTGAGACGTGATTATTGCTGGTTGAAAACTTAACCCAATACCCCGCCTGGATGACTTGAAATATAGTCAGCTAAGGCAATTTTTGTTAGTCTCTCAAGAGACTTTAAATGTTGTGTCAATATTAATGTTTACTTTGCCTGTTGTACTTTCATGAATTGATCCAGTTTGTTTTTAAATCTCTTTCCAATGTTTTTCTGAAATAATTACACTTCAAATATAGCCAAACATGGTTATCTTGAGAGTAAGATCACAGAGATTAGGTTGTCCAATGTTTCCCAAATTTCCCTAAAATCCCATCTTTACAGTCGTGGAAAAAGCGGACTTTGTAATCAACAAGCCAATGAGATGCGACACTCAGTCGTTAATTTCTGACAGTTGCATCACGTTTTGAGCGTTGGACCACAGTCTTGGAAAACTAGATTAAACTAACCCAACCATGGTACTACTGGGCATATTATCTCAAAATGAAGACTGTAGGACTGGTAAATGTATCTGAAATTTGCCAGTGACAATCATTTACGATCTGTATATTTCTTTTGTGAAACGAACATTTGACTTAAAAAAACAAAACATGTAAATTGGGATAACATTATTTCAGGTATGAGGTTATCCAAGGTTTCTCAAATGTCTCCATCCGACTGGGATTACAACTACATGGAAAAGGCGGGGTTTGTGATCTACGAGCCAATCAGGTGCAAGGTGAACATGTCATTCATCTTACACTGTACGTTCATTACACTGTGAGAACTGCACCACGTGTGTGGTGAGCATTGAACCAGGTGCCATTTCATCTCATCACTACAGTCAATATCCTTGTGCAGAGGCAATTTCGTAGTCTATGAAGTTCTACTGAGACGTGATTATTGCTGGTTGAAAACTTAACCCAATACCCCGCCTGGATGACTTGAAATATAGTCAGCTAAGGCAATTTTTGTTAGTCTCTCAAGAGACTTTAAATGTTGTGTCAATATTAATGTTTACTTTGCCTGTTGTACTTTCATGAATTGATCCAGTTTGTTTTTAAATCTCTTTCCAATGTTTTTCTGAAATAATTACACTTCAAATATAGCCAAACATGGTTATCTTGAGAGTAAGATCACAGAGATTAGGTTGTCCAATGTTTCCCAAATTTCCCTAGCATCCCATCTTTACAGTCGTGGAAAAAGCGGACTTTGTAATCAACAAGCCAATGAGATGCGACACTCAGTCGTTAATTTCTGACAGTTGCATCACGTTTTGAGCGTTGGACCACAGTCTTGGAAAACTAGATTAAACTAACCCAACCATGGTACTACTGGGCATATTATCTCAAAATGAAGACTGTAGGACTGGTAAATGTATCTGAAATTTGCCAGTGACAATCATTTACGATCTGTATATTTCTTTTGTGAAACGAACATTTGACTTAAAAAAACAAAACATGTAAATTGGGATAACATTATTTCAGGTTATCCAAGGTTTCTCAAATGTCTCCATCCGACTGGGATTACAACTACATGGAAAAGGCGGGGTTTGTGATCTACGAGCCAATCAGGTGCAAGGTGAACATGTCATTCATCTTACACTGTACGTTCATTACACTGTGAGAACTGCACCACGTGTGTGGTGAGCATTGAACCAGGTGCCATTTCATCTCATCACTACAGTCAATATCCTTGTGCAGAGGCAATTTCGTAGTCTATGAAGTTCTACTGAGACGTGATTATTGCTGGTTGAAAACTTAACCCAATACCCCGCCTGGATGACTTGAAATATAGTCAGCTAAGGCAATTTTTGTTAGTCTCTCAAGAGACTTTAAATGTTGTGTCAATATTAATGTTTACTTTGCCTGTTGTACTTTCATGAATTGATCCAGTTTGTTTTTAAATCTCTTTCCAATGTTTTTCTGAAATAATTACACTTCAAATATAGCCAAACATGGTTATCTTGAGAGTAAGATCACAAAGATTAGGTTGTCCAATGTTTCCCAAATTTCCCTAGCATCCCATCTTTACAGTCGTGGAAAAAGCGGACTTTGTAATCAACAAGCCAATGAGATGCGACACTCAGTCGTTAATTTCTGACAGTTGCATCACGTTTTGAGCGTTGGACCACAGTCTTGGAAAACTAGATTAAACTAACCCAACCATGGTACTACTGGGCATATTATCTCAAAATGAAGACTGTAGGACTGGTAAATGTATCTGAAATTTGCCAGTGACAATCATTTACGATCTGTATATTTCTTTTGTGAAACGAACATTTGACTTAAAAAAACAAAACATGTAAATTGGGATAACATTATTTCAGGTTATCCAAGGTTTCTCAAATTTCTCCATCCGACTGGGATTACAACTACATGGAAAAGGCGGGGTTTGTGATCTACGAGCCAATCAGGTGCAAGGTGAACATGTCATTCATCTTACACTGTACGTTCATTACACTGTGAGAACTGCACCACGTGTGTGGTGAGCATTGAACCAGGTGCCATTTCATCTCATCACTACAGTCAATATCCTTGTGCAGGGGCAATTTCGTAGTCTATGAAGTTCTACTGAGACGTGATTATTGCTGGTTGAAAACTTAACCCAATACCCCGCCTGGATGACTTGAAATATAGTCAGCTAAGGCAATTTTTGTTAGTCTCTCAAGAGACTTTAAATGTTGTGTCAATATTAATGTTTACTTTGCCTGTTGTACTTTCATGAATTGATCCAGTTTGTTTTTAAATCTCTTTCCAATGTTTTTCTGAAATAATTACACTTCAAATATAGCCAAACATGGTTATCTTGAGAGTAAGATCACAGAGATTAGGTTGTCCAATGTTTCCCAAATTTCCCTAGCATCCCATCTTTACAGTCGTGGAAAAAGCGGACTTTGTAATCAACAAGCCAATGAGATGCGACACTCAGTCGTTAATTTCTGACAGTTGCATCACGTTTTGAGCGTTGGACCACAGTCTTGGAAAACTAGATTAAACTAACCCAACCATGGTACTACTGGGCATATTATCTCAAAATGAAGACTGTAGGACTGGTAAATGTATCTGAAATTTGCCAGTGACAATCATTTACGATCTGTATATTTCTTTTGTGAAACGAACATTTGACTTAAAAAAAACAAAACATGTAAATTGGGATAACATTATTTCAGGTTATCCAAGGTTTCTCAAATTTCTCCATCCGACTGGGATTACAACTACATGGAAAAGGCGGGGTTTGTGATCTACGAGCCAATCAGGTGCAAGGTGAACATGTCATTCATCTTACACTGTACGTTCATTACACTGTGAGAACTGCACCACGTGTGTGGTGAGCATTGAACCAGGTGCCATTTCATCTCATCACTACAGTCGATATTCTTTCGCAGAGGCAATTTCGTAGTCTATGAAGTTCTACTGAGACGTGATTATTGCTGGTTGAAAACTTAACCCAATACCCCGCCTGGATGACTTGAAATATAGTCAGCTAAGGCAATTTTTGTTAGTCTCTCAAGAGACTTTAAATGTTGTGTCAATATTAATGTTTACTTTGCCTGTTGTACTTTCATGAATTGATCCAGTTTGTTTTTAAATCTCTTTCCAATGTTTTTCTGAAATAATTACACTTCAAATATAGCCAAACATGGTTATTTTGAGAGTAAGATCACAGAGATTAGGTTGTCCAATGTTTCCCAAATTTCCCTAGCATCCCATCTTTACAGTCGTGGAAAAAGCGGACTTTGTAATCAACAAGCCAATGAGATGCGACACTCAGTCGTTAATTTCTGACAGTTGCATCACGTTTTGAGCGTTGGACCACAGTCTTGGAAAACTAGATTAAACTAACCCAACCATGGTACTACTGGGCATATTATCTCAAAATGAAGACTGTAGGACTGGTAAATGTATCTGAAATTTGCCAGTGACAATCATTTACGATCTGTATATTTCTTTTGTGAAACGAACATTTGACTTAAAAAAAACAAAACATGTAAATTGGGATAACATTATTTCAGGTTATCCAAGGTTTCTCAAATTTCTCCATCCGACTGGGATTACAACTACATGGAAAAGGCGGGGTTTGTGATCTACGAGCCAATCAGGTGCAAGGTGAACATGTCATTCATCTTACACTGTACGTTCATTACACTGTGAGAACTGCACCACGTGTGTGGTGAGCATTGAACCAGGTGCCATTTCATCTCATCACTACAGTCGATATTCTTTCGCAGAGGCAATTTCGTAGTCTATGAAGTTCTACTGAGACGTGATTATTGCTGGTTGAAAACTTAACCCTGTACCCCGCCTGGATGACTTGAAATATAGTCAGCTAAGGCAATTTTTGTTAGTCTCTCAAGAGACTTTAAATGTTGTGTCAATATTAATGTTTACTTTGCCTGTTGTACTTTCATGAATTGATCCAGTTTGTTTTTAAATCTCTTTCCAATGTTTTTCTGAAATAATTACACTTCAAATATAGCCAAACATGGTTATCTTGAGAGTAAGATCACAGAGATTAGGTTGTCCAATGTTTCCCAAATTTCCCTAGCATCCCATCTTTACAGTCGTGGAAAAAGCGGACTTTGTAATCAACAAGCCAATGAGATGCGACACTCAGTCGTTAATTTCTGACAGTTGCATCACGTTTTGAGCGTTGGACCACAGTCTTGGAAAACTAGATTAAACTAACCCAACCATGGTACTACTGGGCATATTATCTCAAAATGAAGACTGTAGGACTGGTAAATGTATCTGAAATTTGCCAGTGACAATCATTTACGATCTGTATATTTCTTTTGTGAAACGAACATTTGACTTAAAAAAAACAAAACATGTAAATTGGGATAACATTATTTCAGGTTATCCAAGGTTTCTCAAATTTCTCCATCCGACTGGGATTACAACTACATGGAAAAGGCGGGGTTTGTGATCTACGAGCCAATCAGGTGCAAGGTGAACATGTCATTCATCTTACACTGTACGTTCATTACACTGTGAGAACTGCACCACGTGTGTGGTGAGCATTGAACCAGGTGCCATTTCATCTCATCACTACAGTCGATATTCTTTCGCAGAGGCAATTTCGTAGTCTATGAAGTTCTACTGAGACGTGATTATTGCTGGTTGAAAACTTAACCCAATACCCCGCCTGGATGACTTGAAATATAGTCAGCTAAGGCAATTTTTGTTAGTCTCTCAAGAGACTTTAAATGTTGTGTCAATATTAATGTTTACTTTGCCTGTTGTACTTTCATGAATTGATCCAGTTTGTTTTTAAATCTCTTTCCAATGTTTTTCTGAAATAATTACACTTCAAATATAGCCAAACATGGTTATCTTGAGAGTAAGATCACAGAGATTAGGTTGTCCAATGTTTCCCAAATTTCCCTAGCATCCCATCTTTACAGTCGTGGAAAAAGCGGACTTTGTAATCAACAAGCCAATGAGATGCGACACTCAGTCGTTAATTTCTGACAGTTGCATCACGTTTTGAGCGTTGGACCACAGTCTTGGAAAACTAGATTAAACTAACCCAACCATGGTACTACTGGGCATATTATCTCAAAATGAAGACTGTAGGACTGGTAAATGTATCTGAAATTTGCCAGTGACAATCATTTACGATCTGTATATTTCTTTTGTGAAACGAACATTTGACTTAAAAAAACAAAACATGTAAATTGGGATAACATTAATTCAGGTTATCCAAGGTTTCTCAAATGTCTCCATCCGACTGGGATTACAACTACATGGAAAAGGCGGGGTTTGTGATCTACGAGCCAATCAGGTGCAAGGTGAACATGTCATTCATCTTACACTGTACGTTCATTACACTGTGAGAACTGCACCACGTGTGTGGTGAGCATTGAACCAGGTGCCATTTCATCTCATCACTACAGTCAATATCCTTGTGCAGAGGCAATTTCGTAGTCTATGAAGTTCTACTGAGACGTGATTATTGCTGGTTGAAAACTTAACCCAATACCCCGCCTGGATGACTTGAAATATAGTCAGCTAAGGCAATTTTTGTTAGTCTCTCAAGAGACTTTAAATGTTGTGTCAATATTAATGTTTACTTTGCCTGTTGTACTTTCATGAATTGATCCAGTTTGTTTTTAAATCTCTTTCCAATGTTTTTCTGAAATAATTACACTTCAAATATAGCCAAACATGGTTATCTTGAGAGTAAGATCACAGAGATTAGGTTGTCCAATGTTTCCCAAATTTCCCTAGCATCCCATCTTTACAGTCGTGGAAAAAGCGGACTTTGTAATCAACAAGCCAATGAGATGCGACACTCAGTCGTTAATTTCTGACAGTTGCATCACGTTTTGAGCGTTGGACCACAGTCTTGGAAAACTAGATTAAACTAACCCAACCATGGTACTACTGGGCATATTATCTCAAAATGAAGACTGTAGGACTGGTAAATGTATCTGAAATTTGCCAGTGACAATCATTTACGATCTGTATATTTCTTTTGTGAAACGAACATTTGACTTAAAAAAACAAAACATGTAAATTGGGATAACATTATTTCAGGTATGAGGTTATCCAAGGTTTCTCAAATGTCTCCCTTTTGACTGGGATTACAACTACATGGAAAAGGCGGGGTTTGTGATCTACGAGCCAATCAGGTGCAAGGTGAACATGTCATTCATCTTACACTGTACGTTCATTACACTGTGAGAACTGCACCACGTGTGTGGTGAGCATTGAACCAGGTGCCATTTCATCTCATCACTACAGTCGATATTCTTTCGCAGAGGCAATTTCGTAGTCTATGAAGTTCTACTGAGAAGTGATTATTGCTGGTTGAAAACTTAACCCAATACCCCGCCTGGATGACTTGAAATATAGTCAGCTAAGGCAATTTTTGTTAGTCTCTCAAGAGACTTTAAATGTTGTGTCAATATTAATGTTTACTTTGCCTGTTGTACTTTCATGAATTGATCCAGTTTGTTTTTAAATCTCTTTCCAATGTTTTTCTGAAATAATTACACTTCAAATATAGCCAAACATGGTTATTTTGAGAGTAAGATCACAGAGATTAGGTTGTCCAATGTTTCCCAAATTTCCCTAGCATCCCATCTTTACAGTCGTGGAAAAAGCGGACTTTGTAATCAACAAGCCAATGAGATGCGACACTCAGTCGTTAATTTCTGACAGTTGCATCACGTTTTGAGCGTTGGACCACAGTCTTGGAAAACTAGATTAAACTAACCCAACCATGGGCATATTATCTCAAAATGAAGACTGTAGGACTGGTAAATGTATCTGAAATTTGCCAGTGACAATCAATTGCCAAACCGGGAAACGACAACATCTGCGATCTGTATATTTCTTTTCTGAAACGAGCATTTGACTTAAAAAAACAAAACATGTATGGATGAAAATATAGAAATATAGTCAGCTGTGGCAAATTTTTGTTAGTCATTCAAGAGACTATAAAAATGGTTTCACTATAAAAGTTCCTGTTAACTGTTACCACAAACAAACACCAAAAAATGTACCTAAAATCCCATCTTTAACATTAGTGTTAACATAGCCTGTTGTACTTTCATGAATTAATCCAGTATTATTGTACTCTCTGTGTTTTCTAAGAAGCCACATTTATTTTCACTTTTTGTCTTGTAACAGAAAAGTATTTGATGTTTACTTATATATGTTTACGTATATTGGTTGTTGTATTCATTGTACAACAACCACTTTGACAAAGAAATGATAAAAGGCTTTTTTTTGTCTATAGAGTAGTCTTTAAATGTGTGTATGTGCTTTAGTTTGTTTGCTTCTACCAGTACTTCATCAAGACACCCAGATATCTTTATATTTCAGCTGATATAAGATAGGATTAGTCATGTTTTATTTATATACAGAGGGTTGTGTGAAGATGTCTTTTCAAACAGCGCCAGCAGGTGGCAGTGCAAGGTAATGAATTTAATGACTAACTCCTGAAATGCCATTGTAGTGTACTTTATAAGGACACTGAACATCACTATCCTATGGATATGCTACTGACAAAAAAAAACATGTCAAATACTTTGTTGTGAACGCTGTATGTCTTATGTGCCATTTTCTTGCAAAATGATATGCCTATTTAGATTATTTATGTTGTCCTAAGATTTATTTTTGTTTTTTTGATGCAGTGTAGACCGGTGGCTCCCAACAATTGTGGCTTATGACGTCCTTAAAATTTTACAATGCCTACTAGATTAGACTTACAAAATATTGTATTTTGTATTTGTGGGTCTAATCTCCACAATCACACACAACCACACAATATATACACACAAACAGTACATAATTGATTACTGTAATATTAACTATTTCTGGCCTGCCACATGCTAGTACTAAAGGTTCAAAATGCTGCAGTTAGTCCCTAACCCAAAAAATTTGATCATATTACACCAATTCTACCTTGATTGGCTTCCTATCCATGTTAGATCAGACTTTAAGGTTATTTTGCTGATTTAAAAAATCCTAAATTTAGGCCCAACAGTGGGTTGGTTTCTGTCTCAATGAATCTGCTAAGGGCTATCCCGCTGACAAGCTTATTGATCATTGCGCTGATAAACACTGCATCTCTCTAACATTCTGTCCTTGTTCCACAAGCTCATGAGGTTCTGAGCTATGTGCTCCTGTCTCTTCTCTGCCTCTATCCTTATTTTCTCCTTCTTTCTTCTCTTGTCTCTCAGACTCCTCTTTGAAGACCAGCACCCACCCTGGATCTGCTCTGCTTTCCTGGCTGTCAGTGTCATCTTATGAGGTTTTGGATCTGGTTCCCCATCCTTCAAGGAGTGCAGCCTCACCTCATGTCTCTCTTTCTGAATGATGTCTTCATCCTTCTATCTCTCCTGAGTGAATAATGTCTTTTCTTGTCCCTTCTCTCATGTATGTGATGTGAGTACCTGTGTGAATGTATAGTCTGTCCTCTGGCAAGGTCCCAATGTTGATGGAGGTTGTGTGGCTCAGGTCCTATGTTTTTGGTGGCACCAGGAAGCTGCTCAGCATCCTCTTCATTCTCCATGAATATTATAAATCCATCATAATTTTGTCATCTTGTTCCATGCTGTATTTTTTTAATTTGCCTTTCTTCTTCTATTCTCTACACGTACAATATTTATTGCATATCTGTGTGTCCTGGGAGAGGGATCTCTCCTCTGTTGCTCTTGTTGAGGTTTCTTCCATTTTTCTTCCTTGTTAAGGGGTTTAAAACAACCTTTCCCCATTTGAATCGAGGGTCTAAGGACAGAGGATGTTATATTGCTGTACAGACTGTAAAGCCCCCTGAGGCAAAATTGTGATTTGTGATTTTGGGCTATACAAATAAAATTGACTCGACCCGACATCATGTCATACACTGCCATCCACAGGGTCAGGTTCGTCCTGGAATCATCAGCGTTTGATAGCTCACACTACAACTTTTCCAGGAAGGAAAAAATGTCAAGTAGGACTTTTTTTCTCTTTCCTCTCTCCATTTTCACCACTCATTAAAGAAGAGTGATGGCTTCCACAGATGCACACACACACACACACACACACACACACACACACACACACACACACACACACACACACACACACACACACACACACACACACACACCAGGTACAACTGTTAACCCAGACCACAAACCTGGCAAATATGGGAGCAATTACCTAGAGGCCACAGGGATCGACTCTTTGGTGAGGTCCTCTGAACATACGCACATACTGTAGGTACACTCAGGGGGTTCAACACACTCACACGCACAGATACGACCACATGACTGTAGCACACATGGGCAAATATTGACACTGTCCTCACACTCATACCCCTACTGCTGTAGAATAACCTTTCCAAGTGTTCTCCAACCTTGTTTCTGGATGTATAAGTGACTGAGTTTCTACACTGAACCAGCAGAGCAGTTAGCCAAGCATGCCTTAATAAACCAGAACAGAATACCATAATGCCACTATTGTATATATTCCCATCAAAAAACACAACCAGTACAGCACTTGAAAATATCAATGCAGCCCAAAGGAATAGTGTATTTAGCTTGATATGACAATTGAGTTGTTAGAGCAAGCAGTTTATCCGATCAAATGTCAAATATAATATAGACCTTTCTGTAAGCAGGTGTTATTAATAATATTAATGATGACTGTGCTCTATCCAAGACTCTCAGTAAGCTATGGTAGTATGACAGTGAGCCAGAATGCACAAACCCTGAAACTGAAGCAATAATCATTTGATTACTTACACCTGTGCTTTTCCTACTGTGATATGTTAAAATGTCTGCTGTGGAAAAGGCCTATTGCATGTGTAAAAGAATAAATATATCAACCAAACAATGGCTACTTTTTTGTACATTTTTCAAAATGAAACAATTAGTGTATTTGCTCATTTGCTAGTGTTAGCTGCTATTCTACTCTTGCTACTTAAGCAACCATATACCTGTACGTAGGCATAGAAAATATTATTACATTGTTGAGGTTCATGTTTGGTTAAAGGAGTATTACTGTAGCTGATTTTTTTGTCACCTGTGGGTGGCAGAACAAGTTGTGAGTTCAACACTGATATTATGTCTATAATATCCCTTAGCAAAAAGTAGTATAGTTGAAGTTCATTTTATTAAGTATGCTTGAGTTTAAGTATAAGTATAGCAAGTATACTACGGACCATGTACTTTTAGTGTACTAGAAAGTATACTAATTTAATACCTCTTCGGACTAAATTGGAACATTTTTAAGTTCATAAAAGTATACTTTAAGTATACTTTATAAGGTCATTTTAAGTTTATAAAACTACACTTTCAAAAGTACAACTTTACAACAAGTACACTCATCTATATACTACTAGTGTATTAGGTATATACTTTTGGTCCACATTTTAGTTTATTGAAGTATTCTTTAAGTATACCACAAGTACACTCTTCTATATACTGCCATTGTACTAGTTATATACTATATGATCTTGAACATGAAAAAACCTGAAAGCAAATGAGTGTAGTGAAAAACACCTTTATTCTGCTAAATTAAATGTAAGCACGAGTCAATGACTTGACCTTATTCTGTACTTGGATCAAGATATACTAAGTATTAGTACTTTGTGGCAGAAAGAAGTAAAAAGTATACTAAAGTACAAGTACAAGCTTGAGTATTAAAGTATAAATGTAAGTCTTAGTATTAATGTACTTAGTCTTAGACTTTTCTTTATACTTTTCAGTATAAGCCAAGTATACTGCCTCAGTTTTAGTATAAAATAAGTATACGCGTAGTACACTTGAATAAACTACTTTTTGCTAAGGGATATGGCGGTGAACTATTGACAAAACAGTTTGACCATTTATATTAACTGCAATAAATAAATAACTGCCTCTTTAGCTGCTGCATGTTCACCAGGTAGTCGCTAACTAGCTTGTGAAGTTGTGAAGTTCAAGTTCATAAGCTAGTTGCTGTTTGGTGCTGGTTGGACTGGTTGTTCGTGGGTTTATCGGAGCTATTTTTGACTCATTGGTTATAAAGACATATTGGTTTGTGCAGCATTGAACAAGTACTCAGAAGCTGGTGAAGGGCCCAATTCAGTTTGAATCATTGTCTCTGAATATGGTTTCAGGTCCCACTGATTGTTCCCATTCACAATCCCAATGGGTCTTCCACAACATAATGACACAAAAATAAATAGTCCATGGTTAAAGTCACTGCAGTGAAATTATTTATTTTAGTTAGCATTAACATTAGTTGTAATTGGGTCTATATTTATTCTCCAGGTTCTCTGTACAGTATATTGATATTTGTGGTCACATCAAAGACAATGGAACAGACCTGTCAGGGATGTAACAGGGAGACAGTTTTAGTAACCTGGAGCAGGTTATAACGTAACACTGTGGATTCACAGTTTCATTTTTTCTATGTGTTCTACTACCTAGCAATATGTTGTGCAACTTAGCAATAGGTAGCACAACACATGACACATTATAAACAGTATAGCATCAAGCCATGGTTATAGAAATCATCACCAATTGAAATCATCAGGAAAAGTCAGTGATTTTAATTTTCATTATACAGACAGATATTATTGAGTCAGTTTCAACATGAATATCAATGTGAAAATATTTGACTGTTTGTGTACTCACAACCTATGTATGTCCAGTGTTGCAGTGTTGGTTCCTAACTAAATGTAAATGTATTGCACACATATTGGTTATGCATGTATAATCCTTGATGTTGTGGACAAATGATTCCAGGGTTACCATGAAAATTACAAAACAGCACAATAATAGAAGTTGTTGTTTTTCATGATCACACCAATTCTGTACAATCAGCCAAAATATAGATTTTGTAATAAGCTATCTGCTACTTACAACTTGTCTTGGCAAATTTGTTTTAGTTGTTTTATGAGTAATAGGCATTTATCAATGTAATGGTTGATCTATGATCTGTTTTAAAGGGATAGTTCACCTAAACTAACTAAATAAACTGTCATTATTCACCTTCATTCAGTAAAAACTCAGTGAGTTATAGCCTGGAGAAATGTTCATTACACTTTCTCTACTTTGTTCAAAATTTCCTCTGACTAATGCTGACTTGGGGAAGGTATAACATATTAACCAAGTGACTATGCGTCTAAGCATGTAGTGTGTATAGTAACAACATACATTTCTGTGCCAGTAAGCAGTGAGATGACTCATCAGATTTTCAGAAACTGTATTTGACAGTTGTGAAAAAGTATATATACTGTATGTCTCTGGTTGTCATCAAAACTCATGTCAGAAGTGCTGAAACTGATATCAATGAAAATTCCTCAAAAGCGGTGTGAAAATTTGTACTGGAGAAACATACACACACACACAGAAACACACAGGTTCTCAGTCAAAAAAGGAAGTAAGGAGGAACTTTCATTTGAAACAGAAACAGTCTCAACATCTGGAAGCTCTTTCTTTCACCCCTTGACCCCATCCCCCGCTCCATTCCTTCTCCCTGCCTCCTCCACCTCACTCCAGGTCTTCTAGCCCTGTGTCTGGAAGGAGTTAAGCACATACACCAGCATACATGACTGTGTGCCTATGTGTATATGCGTGTTGGTATGTGTGTGGATACATGTGGATGAACACATACACGGGCCAGGCAGGCAGAGAACAGCGTGTGACCTTTAAACACTAGAAATCAAGTGGTTATTAGTGGTACTGCAGTCCTGTGCAAGCAGATCTTTTCAATTGATTTTCATTGAAGGATATCTCCCTGGGCTACTGTTTATGAGGTACAGTACTGCCATAGTGTTGATGCACTTAAAATGTAAGAGGAAAACAATAATATAGTATTTAGAGAAAGTCAAGGATGTACTGAAGTTGCATCCATTGGAATGAAAGACTTCCGATATGGACCTCTGACCTTCAGAATAGAATAATTAGATAGTACTATGATAATGTGTTATATAGTATATTATTTGTGCTTTAACATTCAAAGAATATGGGTTATTATGGACTGCATTGACGTAGTAATTTTTGTCCACAATGCCTCTCGTACCTCATTGATGGCAGCTAGCTACCAGGCCTTGCCCAAGGAGACATTGACATTTGGACAGGGGGAGCCAGGAATCAAACCGCCAATCTTCCGATTAGTGGATGCCTCCTGAGCCACAGCCTGTCAAAAGCAGTTTCATAATAGTTATTAGTCTGAATGCCAGATGTCAAGATATCCCATAGGCATTGTATCAAAATGTCCCCAAAATCATACATTTAGTTTAGCATAGGAACTCTCAACGAATCTGAGCTATAATGAGAATCCAGCTGGGAAAATGAATCCTTCTCATAAACACATAGGTCAGATCATAAAGTCAACAGTCACCAAAGCTTAGTACATATGAAGGATGCTAAGCTAGTGGAAGGAGCTGTTGCAACAAACAGCTTTAGCATAAATGTATCAGCTTCTAAAGGCATGTAACACATGTATGAATATGACTGGATGTTACTAGTCGGCTGGTATCCAAGCATCTGAAGAATGAGTCACTGATGGAGAAACATGAATCTAGCAGATAAGCTAAACTAGCAAGCTTACACTAAGCTCCATTTTCTAATTTGATTTACAGTCTGCTGTTGTGATAGAATCAGAAGATACCTCAGAGTCCTGCAAGGGTCCAATTTTTCGAACCTGCACCCTCCCCGCACCTGCAGAGCTCCGTACCGGAACCAATGCATCAACTGCAAGTATCTCTTAATCAAATTCACACCTGACCCAAACCTGTAAGTAAACATATAGGCTACATAGTCAACAGCCTTACGTTAAACAGATGTCTGACCACATTGCTTCAATTAGAATATATAAAATACAACAGCAAATTTCTCTGCAAATTGGGTTATGGCCTCTTTTTACTCCTGTTTTGGCTGCTTTAAGGTTGTGCTGTTGGGAAAGTATCGCTAGATGTAGCACCTGTGCTCCTGAAGCTGTTGATGTGTTTCCTCAGCCAAAATATGCCTAGTTTGAGGCTATCAAAAGCTAACCCTAACCCTCTTTGTTTTGGTGCTTTTTAAGAGCAACAAATTCCACTGACAATGTTGTTCTCATTTACTGATCACACCAAACTTCCCATGTGTCCAACTTGGCCTTTGACGATGTATTGTCTACAATTTTGTATTCACCACCGGCTATTTTTATGTTTAGGTCATCCATTTTAATCCTTTGGCTGCTAGCCTACATCACTGTCTCACCAGTGACCAGATGTGAATTGAAGGGCGAAAGGTTGTGCAATAAAACAATTTTGTGGGTACCAGACCTGGTGTAGGACTCCTATGATAGCTTATTGCCAAATGTTCACATCTACCAAGTATTTACTCAGGGCCGGTAGTCTAGTTTGAACTGTCTTTGAGTGACTCTGATAGTCTGACCTATAGGTTAAAGGGCGACAGAGTGGCAGGGTGGTCTGGCGGTTGGAAAACCATCCTGTAACCCAACGACCCCAAGTGTCTGCTCCCAGAAGTTCCAGTGTTTGACAGTGAGCTCCAGTTTAGTCATTTTTCAAGTAATGAGGATTTATTTAGACAATGTGTATCCATTGTAACTGTAAACTTAACTCTTTCGGTCACCGTCCATCTATTCTACTCCATCTCCTGGTTTATGTAAGTGCTGGCCCTTGTCTTGCTTTTGGCAACACATGAAACAGACATCTAATCTGTGTCTTCCAAAGCTTTTCCCATAAAGTGCACTGAAAGCTGTTCACCTGCCTTGTCTTCTTCCTCTGTTCCGTAACCTCTGCTCTTTTCTCAAAGCACACTGACTTTCAGGTTCTTATCCACTTTCACATCGTACCCTTTGTTGTTATTATGGAAGTTTCATCATACTGTAGACATGTATGGGTTTGGAATTTTTTTTCATATTTTTTTGCATAAGATGGTGAAGAGACGGGTAGTGAAAAAAGAAAATAGCGTAAAAAACAAAAACAGAAACTTTATAGAAATGTATTCCTCTTTATTGTGTTAGTTATGTGTACTGAATTTATGACATTGCAACTTAAAACATGATCTTCATTCAATCTTAACCTTTTAAACATTGTTCAAAAATTCCACTCAGTTTATAGGAACTGTTTGATAAATTGGGAAATGTGCTTATTTATTTAGTGCTGTGAGTTAATCTCATGTCTGTATTTTAAATATGAAACTAATGCCTATCTTAGTATAACTAACAAGGTGACAAATAACAATGATTAGCTAATCTGAGATTGGTATCAATTTTGTTTAATCTTGTGAAATCCTTATTGCGAAAGTTACTTAAAATTCAATTAATGACACATTTGAGGGCAGACATAAAAACAACAGGTTGGTAAGTGTAGCAAATAACTCTATCAAGCTAAAGTGAAACTACAGTTGTATTGATAAAGATCTAAGTGTAATTAGTCATCCAATTAAAGGTGTAACTAAGCAAATTTAGCCTCATTTGATGTCAGCAAACAATTCTTTGCCATGTAGATATAGTGGACTAATGGCGACTAGAGCAGAGAATTAAGCCACACTACCTCTCTGTGTGTGTTGTTATCCTAGCTTCTCTGGTCTTTGTTTTGGTAGCCGCACTGGCCACACATGCATGTTAGTGCATGTGAGTGTGCAAATTAGTGCACGTGGGTCCCTCTGCGTCCTCCATGTCCGTTTCCAAGATGGTGGTCATGTCACAAACTTTCTCAAATTACAGCTAAATAGTTGAGGCCAGGAATAGGCAATGCAGTAACACAGTCTTGATCCATATTTGACCAGCACTGCCTTGTTTGACAGTTTGATCTGAGTTTGTGAGTTGTTGGTTTTTACTTTTACCTCCAACTTTGACTGAACTGCACACACATTTGTTCTGGTCTGAGATGTTGGTACTAAAATGCGACATCTAGTGGCTGAATGGTGTGTATTGCAAATTTAATGGCCTAATTAGAATGCCCTATAATACCACATCAGTAGCAACATTAAACAGTTATGGAGAGAAAATAGTCTACATGCAGTTGACTTTCCTCAAGAGTAGCCCTGCTGCTGAGCACCTGCTTCTCAAATGCAAAACATTCAAGGGAGCGCTCAACTCTGTAATAAGATGCTAACATCAACATAAGTAGCTTCAAGGAATAATATGAACACTATGTACAGCAAACTGTAGCAGCCTCTCACCAATATAAGTATATTGATATGTGTGTCAACACATACAAAACATGGTCAGAAGGTACTGTACTGCTTCTGTCACTGAGCAAATTTTGTGTATATTACAACAATACAATACACTGTTTGTGCTATATTCAAATACAAAACATGCTAAAAGACTATCTGAATATAATGAATGACAAGTACATTCTGAAGGTGTTTCATACCATTGTTATTCTGCTATGAATCTCCTGTGGCTTGTTGTGGGCTGTCCTTGGCAGGAGTACATACACATTTCATTTCAGAGCACAGGGCGTGCATGATTAAAGATTTTGGTTTTCAGTGGTTTTAAGAAAAAATAGACTTAATGAGATTTGGACTAAACTCAAACCAAGAACATATGTTTTCATTATAAAAACAACATTGCTATGGTAAAAAAGACAAACAAAAATAAAACTATGTAGTGCCCAGGAGGGAAAGGTCCATGTGCACCCAGCTCAGGTGTGTAATTACGTAGTTACACCTGGAAGTTGCATGCAGTGGTAACAATGATGAAAACTGAAATTTGTAGCCTATGATTAATATGAGTTAAAAAAAATAAACTGAAGATAAATATGTAAATAGAAAAATATGTAAAGCCTATTAAAATTATTTGTGAAAAGGATGTTTGATTTGCAGAAAGATGAGTTTTACCAGATCGATAGTGAACCTCGTAAATGGGCAATAAGCAGGAAAAGGTTATCACACAAGTCAAAATATAACTGGCTGGGAAGTTAATGTTAATGTTGACATTAGCTTCCTGATTCAAATGCTTTAGTCATGGTTACAAGGATGTATACAATGCAATGTTATACCAGTATGCGGCACAGTGTATGGATTATTAACCTGACATCTACTAGCTCACATAGTTCTATTTATGGTATAGTGTTTAGCTAGCAGTGTTTGACATAACAAGCTTATGACTTAACAACTGATGTTATGCATTCTCACCCTGAACCAATCTCTGTCCTGGACATACATGGACCCACCCATCTCATTATCATGGAAGCATGAGGAATATAGGAAATGTTTCTCTGGGAAAACAGGGAAATGTGCTAAAACATTACATCAATTTGAAGTCATTTCATCAGCTGATTGAAGTTAAAGGAAAATTTTGTTTTTTTGTTTTGTTTTTACATTGCATTACAATTATTTAATTCATCACTTACATTTTTGATTTATCTGATTACCTTCTACTGTCTTTTGTCGGTTTCAGGACTCCATGGCTCTAGTGTTGCTATCATATGTATTCTTCTTCTTTAACATCTATAATACTGAGTAAAAGTGTGATTTGTACTTTTTTGCAATTTGTTAAATTTATGCCATACATATTCTGATTAAAAGCAGTCATGTTTCTCATCAACTAATGGATTTTTTATAACATATGTTTTTGTGGCACACTTTGGGAATTTGCAACCTGCGGATTATAGTCATATGTTTGTCAAAATGTGATGATTAACCTTCTGTAATGGTTCATTTTAACTAATGGCACTGGTTTCCATTATATTCCATATGTGAACAAAGCACCATCTTTTAGTAGAAATATTCAGTTACATAAAAGTCTGTTATAGCTGCCAACAGGTCCAGTCTGCACAGAAAACACGAAGCAGACTTGCAGGAATTAATGAAAAAGCTTTTACACAACAGTATATTTCTTTCTTTTCATTTAATTGTGTAGTTTTTGACAGAACCAAAATGCCAAGGGCTTGAGTGTTAAATCTCAAGTGTTTTCTTAATGTTTAGTTAATACAACTTCTGTCAGCACTTTTCTTTCAGATGAGTTAGAGGGAGTAGTCTAGAGACTAGAGATAGATATTTTTACATTAAAAGCTTCACCTAGGCACGGAAAGGCAACTTTGAATTGACTCAAAGTGCTGCACTTAAGACATGGAGACAACACACACACTAAGCCAGGAAAGAAGGATTTTTTTTCTTCTAGGAACGAATAAGAAGTATGGATAATGATTTTGTTTTATTCTGCAATGAAAACATTTTTACAGCGTTCCATTATGTTCAAATAATGATCAGTAACATTGTACAATCAATAAACAGTCACAAAATAATTTACTGTGTGTCATTTATTTATTTACATGGGGAATATATTTCAAATACTACACTTTGTTGCATTCTGTAAGTCATACATTCAATATGATTTTACACCATATATGATAATTGCTGGAATCTATTAAACCTAATTACAAGTACTTCTCTCACTGAAAGGTGTTAAGTGCAGCCATTGACCACATACTCCATGCTGTTGTTCTGTAATCAGTTGGTACATGTATGGGTGTAGTGATGAGAAACCAAGCCAATACATATGATAATCACCTTTGAAAATTCTCAGTCATCCAGATCATGGTCATCCAAGGAACATTGAATTGAGGACAGCTAGATTTCTTGGCTGTAGATACTTGAGGACGTTTTGCCTTTCATCAAAGGAGCTTCTAAAGTTCTAACTAACTGATGGGGAGTCCCGGGTATTTAACCCCCGTGTGGTTATTGATCAATATCAATCAAGGTTATTGATACCACTCCTTAGTACTCTTGGCTGTTGTAACGACTGTTAGTCATTGGAGTCACCTGAGGCCAAGAGTCAATGACATTCATTGTTCGTTGTTCTAGTTGTTATAATTACAAACGAAATATGATAATCATCTTTCAACACTTAACTTAAAGGTACATAAAGTTACAGGCAACTGCAGTTAAAATATGCATTGTTTAAATGTTCTTTGTCGTGAGTGAAACTGAAAATTATTGTGCATACAAGAAGCTGATTTTAGAGGATAGACTTCTTTCCAAGTGACCTGGAATTGATTCACCTTGGTGTCACAATCAGTCCGTCTAACTAGTGTGGAAATAATGCAAACCTAAAGATAAAATGAAAACATGTAGTCTAAGCCCATATGTAAAAGACTCAATCACTCACATGACATTAATAAGGCACATGACATTTACAGGGTAAACAAGTCTGTACTGAGTAGAAAGTTCAGCCCATTTCAGTTTGGCTGCTGTTGCTACATTCACAAGGGCTGTCCATATTTGACAGCATAGATTAGAACAATAGATAGCAAGAGATAAGCCAATAGTGAACCAGACTTTATATGATTATCCCCAAATGGTCAAAAAAAAATTTAATGCAGCCTCAATTTAGCAAAAGGTTATTATAACTATTGTTCATATATGTTTTTACAGCTGCACTAGTCAAGATTCTAATGTTGATAATGACTCAAATGACTGTTATGTGAAAGGTGTTACTCAAATTGATGAAACCACAGAGAATTATCACTTGACTCTGCAGTTCCCCCCAGCTCTACAGAGTTTTATCATGTTACAGCTAATTGTTTGGTTTTTACAACTTGCAACTTTACTGTCTGTTTTAGTCTCACCATTCACATCAACCTCATTACTAGCTACAGTAGATCGTTTTCAGTGAAAAAGCTCTGATAAACCCAGAAGCAAATGCTAGACACAACTAGCAACCAGCTGGTGAATATAGTGGAACATCAAGCAGTTAAAGAGGCAGATTTGTCTCAGGAGTTGGTGGAGACCAAAACAAAGTGAAAACAATAGTAACAGCCAGAAAGATGACGCTAAATGAATGGATATCATCTAAACAATTACGATACCAGTACCCAAGTACCCTTAAAGTGATATTGATACCAACTGAGTACTTCATTTGATATCCATCATGTGAATAGAAGCATTAAATTGCATAAAATGCCACCACTCCTCCATATCTAAATGAATTAATGAATTTTACACAGATGCATTTTGAAAGTCATCAAATTATTAACATTTATTAGTTGAAGAACACTTGCATTGATTGGCTGTGAGCAAGTCCATACAAATAGTCATATTTTTTAGCTCTAGGTACAAAAAGAATCAATTGCAGGTATTGTTTGACAGGAGACGTTTTGATACAACTTGATATTGATTTATTTCGGTTGATACCTTAAAGGTATAGAGTACAAATACCCAGCCCTACTATACAGTAAATTCTCTGTTAGTTAAATGCTGTTCAAAAAAGGGCACTGAGAAACAAGAAAGACTTTATTGCCACCTTGATGATGATGAAGAGTTCCATTGACTGGCAAAAGACCTATCATCATAATGATCACATTTCAAAAAATATTATTAATTTTAAACACCTTTAATTATGACTATATATTGAATGTATTTGTTCAATATTTGTATGTTCAGACCATATAACCATATGACCGTACTCTGTATTCTCAGTGACACATAAAGCTTAAATATGCTACCATAAGTGCAAATAGTGATTATAGTGCCTATAATTGTCATTCTTGGTGTTATAGTAATTTGAAGCCTATAATTAATATTATTATCAATAAAAAATGTGCACATGCTGCTTATAAGCACTGTAGCGTGCTGCTAAAAGTATCAGGCAAATACCTAAATTCAATAAATTGACTCATAAAACATTTAAACGGCTCACCGTCCTACAGCAAGGAAACTAAAATGACGCTGGTTCAAGCTGTTGGGGTTTTATCTGTTCTGTCTGGTTTTGTCAATTGGCTGATTAAACGAGTTTACCCTCCCTTCTTTGCGTCATCCAGGACAGAGGGGGGTTGCTCCTTTTAAACCAATACTACAAACTGGATTGCAACCAAAGGAACCGGTGACCGACTCGATGTCGCTCTAGTGGAGGAGGATCTCAAAAACCTTGTGGACGTGGTTCAGTCCCCACGCAGAGCCGTGGAAGTCTGCCGAGACCCTTGAGGGCTGTCGGCGCATTGCGGGGAGAGTTGAATTGGAATCCTGAGGGGCATGTTAAATGTTCTCAACGTCGGCTTTAATGTTATGTACACGTGCATTAAACATAGTGCGGCTCTCAGGGATTATATGTTAACAGATATCAGAGGAGAGCAGGATGGACTCGCTGCGTTAAAGAAGCGCACGGACAAGACGCACATGTGTGCCGCGTTCTGATGTATTCTCCTCCTTTCTTGCTGATGTGTTTTGAAGTCTTCTATTACATCTGAGGATACTGGCTGAAGGATTTTTTTATCTTGCCTCTTTGGAAGAAGATCAGCACAGAGTTTTAGTAAAGATGCAGCGGAGGGAAGTGGCGCATCTGTGGCTGCTGGTCCTCAGCGTGCTGTCGGTGTCAGTCAGCGGATTTCCCACTAACCTCAAGAAGACTGCTGCCAGAGACAGAAACGCTTCTGCGTCCCATATTGAGGTACATTAAATAATTCTCCTATTCAAATGCTGCCTATACTGTAAGCGTTCAAACTAATGAAACTTAAATGCAATATTACTGCATTTATGAGAGTGGTGCTCTTGAAATTTGAAACGTTTTGCTTTATACTTGTAAGTAATTGATTGTAGAATAATCATACACCATGTAGCTATTGTTATTGATACTGACATCCTCCAATAATAAATCACAATCCTGGGATATACATATTCATATATCAAATTACACTCGCCATATGAGCTTAATGATGCGGTGCGGGTGTGATGTACATGTATCTGTTCAGTCATGTTAAAGTTTTTAACAAACACTGATGGACACTGGCTTAATTTTTAAACCTTCTTAACTAAATTAAAACTGCTGTGAAGTGTGTTACCTCTGCTCTGCAGTAATCATACACTGTATCCAATGAGCTGTGTAATGTTAAAACCAGTCCCATTACATCCTCTGATTCACACTCATCTCTTCAACTCCCCATTCTCTCTTTCTCTTTGTGTCTGCTTCCTCTTGTCCGTCTTGCTCACTTGCATCAGGACAGTGTCTCACTTTCACGTTTTCTACAAGAAATTTGGCCCCATTTTTGGTGCAGAATTATTGTGTTGTCAGGGTTTTACTGCAGGTAAAGGGATCAAAGTTCTTGCAGCTCAGAGGCTTTGTGAAAGCCTGTAGATTTTTAGATTTGTTCATGTTAATCAATGATGTACTTTTGGTTACAAGTAAGCAGCCACTGCCCCCTTTTCCTTGTTTTTGTACCTTCTTCACACAGAAGTCAGTTATATATAGACTTCTCTTTAGATTTTTGTTTATTATTCATACAAATTGCAGAGGAACACTAAAATTCAAGTCCCTCAAATGTTCTCTCTATCAGTTTTTTTTAAATGCCCAATTTAGAGCTACAATGACTAGTCAATTAAACCACTATTTGCCAATCATTGGATCAGTCGCCAACTATAAGAACAAAAGTCCCAAGCCTCTGATTCCATCTTCTTAAATGTGGATAATTTCTGGTTTGTAGTCCTTTATGACAGGAAACTGAATGTATTTGGGTTGTGGATTGATGGTCAAGACAAAACAAGATATTTGAGGATGTCACCTTGGGCTTTGGGAAACTTTTTTCTCCATTTTTTTTTTGGTCCAAACAACAAAATAATCAACAGATGAATCAATTATGAATGTCAATTTCAGCCCTAGTAATAACTGTCAAGATTTGCCTTGAATCTTGTAGGAGAAACCACAAGAGCGCAGACAGGATTGTTTCATTTGTTACTCCTTACCAGTGGCGGCTGGTGACAAAAATGTTTTGGGGGGGGGGGGGCAGTTTGATGCTGTTTCAAACAAGCCGTAGCACCACTTCATACCGCAGCAAAAAAAATAAAAATAAAGGAAAACCAATCTAAAAATAACACAACACACTATAATGTTCCCTGGTTTGTCCCAGTATGGTATCTCTGACCCACAGAGAAAGGAATAAAACATAATTAGACATGATAAAATTCACTCACATCACCTAAAGATACCAGTAGTTAAAGCAGAGTTATCAATAAGGTAATGTGCTTAAAAAGAGACACCACCTATATTTTAGTTATTGTGTCTTCAGTCCTGATTTCACTGTAATCTGTTAGTTGTTGCAATACTTAAACATGACAATAGATGGTGCATTAAGCACTATACACTGCTGTGATTAAGCATAATTTATTTAACTTATTTTAATAATGAAATGTACCCCAAATCAACTGTAATAGTCAAAATTACTTCCATCATTTCTTATCCTGCATTTATGCATTTGAGTTTTTTACACTTCATAGTTATGTCTTTTATAAAGTATTTTTTAACACTTAACAATATTAATAAGAGGAATGCAGCTACTATCTGATCTTTTATATGTCCCGTTGGAGCTGCTGGATGCAGCCACTGAATGAATCTATGTTCCTCTTCTGGAGCTTGGCATAGCAGAGGTCCACATGTGGCCAGATGTGGTGAAACAGCTGCAGAAAGGGCTCAGCAATGCTAAGTCTGCTAAAAACAACTTAGCTCCATGCTATTGTCTCGATGGCTGCAGCTTTCTGTTTGCATTTTTTCAGAGAGATGTTTTAGGTCTCGTTCCCCTGTCGTTGTCCACAATGTTTCGGTGCTGACACTTTTAAACAGCAAACAGATAAAGCAATAAAAGGAATAAATCACACTGCATCCAGCTAGCCAGCTCCGCTTATCATAACAGCAGCGGGAGAAACTCTCAGCTCCTTCATCACCTGCTGCTGCTTTATCCTCTTTCTCTCTTCAAGTGAAAGTCTTGTGAAATTATGTTTTTGTAGAGAAATTACAAAATAATCTTCTTTAATTTCCGCGGCTCCACTTTAACGTCATCTCCTGAACCTACCGTCAGCAGGAGTTTGGGTGACAGCAGCTGACGGGAGGGCGTGAATGACAGCCAGAACTGTCCAATCACAGTAGATTAAAAAACATGAAACAACAACAATTCGCTGCCAATAAAAGTGGGCGTGTCCGGGGCACTGAGCTGCGCCCCGTGGGAAACATGACGCAGGCCAATGAGAGAGCAGCACAGGTCATATGCTTGTCAAAAGTTTGAGGGCTTGCATTGACTCCCATTAGGCCGGCGCCCCGCATACAGGAAGTACATATAGAAATTAATAAAATATACAATTTGGAATCGATTTATAATTAATGCTGACAGGTGCTGAGAGACTAACAGGCGCATTTTACAAACAAATACTTTTTATTTCTTAATGATTTAGCATTATCTAATTCATTTATATTTAATATGTTTAAGTAGACTTTCTCTAGATTATTGGATGGGGCAGCGCCCCAGCGCCCCGCATTGACGAGCCACCACTGCTCCTTACGGTATATAAATTAACAGCCAGCATAATAATAATAATAATAATAAGAAGAAGAAGAAGAAGAAGAAGAAGAAGAAGAATAGGTATGATTGGACTCCAGAGAGTGTGCTTTTCCCACAGGGCGTAGCAGCAGTTGAGATCGTCTGTAGAAGAACGACAGCATCAGTCATTTCAGAAAATGCCCAAAATCGACATGTGTTTACATTCAAGTGGCAGAGCTCTTTAGCAGCCACAGTCATTATGACTGTAGTTTGTCTGGAGCAAAGAGGGAAGTAGTGCAACATTAGACTTCTCATTTCCTACTGGAACTTGATGACTACGGAGGTCCCCTGATCTTGAAGAGGTTATTAATGCAGTTCAATTTTGTGCCTACAACTAAAGACCTCAAACATAGTGGTATCAGATCAAGAAACTAATGAATTTTTCCAACAGTGATTTGTAACGGTTTTGGAAGGCACAAATTATGTCATCCTGCTGATCAAGGAGTCAGATCAGAAAAATCCTCTATGTGTGGGCCAGGTGGATAATTACTATGTATTTTGTTGTTTAATTTTTGGGACGTGTTGGTTTCTGTAATTAAAGTATACCATAGTGATGGAATAATCAGGAACATTCATTCAGTATTTTAAAAAACAATCATGTTCAAGAGTTTTATAAAAAGTTGACACTGACTTTCAGTCCACAATGGCTCTTGACATACACACTGGTAATATTACTTAAAGCAGCACCTGTCAATATCTATCAATATTTACTGATTGGTTCAATCTTACTGCTCTCGTCAACTGTGTTTCTCTGTGTTTACCTCTGATAAAGCCACTGTACACTAGCGGCCCAGCATTTAACAACAGACACACATATTTAGCAACCAGATGGTGAACATAGTGAAGTATTTAGCTGTCTGTTGGATGTGTACACAGGCAAGAGTTCGCTAGCATGTTCGCCATATCATCCTTCCAAGCCCATAATATGGTAAATGAGTGTTTTTGTGCTTATTGTTGAGTTCTGTTCCAGAGTGGAAGAAACCCAAAAATGCATTAGGCCTGATTCCTTCTCATATCCGATTTTTAGGCGTAGAGACGTAGAGAGACGTCACAGACAGTCAAATCCGATTTCATTGTTTGGAGCTGTTCAGACTCAAGACACATCTGTCCAAATGCGATTTGAAACTACCTCCCAAAGGTGGTTTAGATCTGGTTTGCAAAAATCGGATTTCATGTGATTTATGACTGTTCAGACTTCATAAGAGCCATCTGGTTCCAATCTAGATTGGCTAAAAATCGGATTTTTGGCTTGCAGTGTGAACGCAGCCAAATGCAGCTGTAAATCAGGAATATCATTACAATTAATCACACACACACACACACACACACCTGCCTGCCTGCCAAATGATGTCTGTAATAAGTACTTTCTTATGTTTGACCCACCTGCCAAATGACGTTCATAATGAATACTTTTTTGATGTTTGATCCAAAAAGTGTTAAATTAATAAACGTGACACACTAATTTAACAAAGCTACAACTAACTGTAGGCGGCAGCGTTCCTCAATAGCAGATGAGGGAGCAACATTTCACTGACTTGAATTTAGATCCAAGTATCTTTTGCCATGGGAAAAAGAATTCACTCTCGCGCAGACATTTTTCCCTTTTCCATTATTGCGTTTGCAGTATGAAATTGTCACATCACTTCCTGTGTATACTCTTTTCCTCTATCTGTAGAGATGGAAGGGCACATGTCTTGCATTAAATGCGGCGTATAAGGTCGATTTCACAGCATTTTGCCATCATAAATCACTTGTGGCAATTTGACATGTCAAGATGCATTAACAGTGCACAGCTAAAGTTTCTCTGGGAACCACTGGGTGCTACACTGTTACTACTTTGCAGCAGCAGAGGACTTCAGCAGTACTGGTGGTTGTGAACAAATGCTAATTTACTGAGGATAATTACTGATGTGAAGCACTCATACTGTAGGTGCAACCCATGTGGTCTTCAGGTGAAGCAAACCTCACATCAACCTGCTTGGACAAAGAGTCTCAATAATGTTACCATTACCAATGGGGTCTTCTACGACTCAGCCTTGAAGGAGTGTGTTGTTTTACTAGGCTGTTTCTTTGATGTGGATAACGTTCTCACACCAGCACATAGACTACAGTTCACCACAAAACACATTTTTGTCCTTGATCTCAAGGAGGACAAAAAACAGCTAATGGTGTATTCCAATTGTACTCAGAAGAATTTTCAAGTTCCCAGTTGGAAATTTCAACTGGTATGCCCCCAGAAGTCGGACTTCCGACTCAGAAGGTCAGATGAACCTCACCAGCCCCAACCTCAAAATCCAAGATGGTAGCGCTGTGCAGTAATATCCTGTTTATTAGCACTGCTGTCCTATTACTGTCTCATTAACTTAGTTGTACACACAGCACTGTCCTACATCTATCTGTGGACATGTTGCTACGCTGTTTGTATGCTCAAAATACAGCGACATTCTTTTTTATTAACTGGTATTGCTATCAATGGCTAACCTAGCTAAAATTGGTTTTCTGACTTCTAAATAGTTAGCAGATCGGTATTGATTGATTCACTTGCACCACCATAAGGTTGGATGACGTTAGCTCATGAAGTAGATTTCCACCATTTTCACATAAGACAAAAGTAACAATAACAAGGCCATTTAAATTTCAGCAATTGTAATTGCGTTATTTAATTTGAAAAAGTAATTAGTTACATTACTAGTTATCACCAAATGTAGTGGAATTACAGTAAAGTGTTATTCCAACCACTGGTGATGGATTGAACAAATCTCTTGTCAGTGGCATTCTTGGTGTTGCACTTGGCTGTACCCACAGAAGGTGATGGGAGTAGGTGTTGTAGGAACTGAAAAAACTGAGCTTGAGAGAGACATTGAATCGACGTTCAGTCCAGTCACTGTGTGAAGCGGGTGTATTTGTTGAGTTGTCATTTAACAAAATTGCTGGATGTTTGGCACAATAAAGTCGCTGTGAAAGCTGTTGGTTTACACCACTTTAAATATGGCTCTTGGTCCACTTCCTAGCGAACCCTGGTGTGGTTTGTTTGTGGTGTAGACGGTGTCATAACCCGGCCAACCACAAGATTTTGTGCTTGTTGATCTAAAATGTTAGCATTTTAGGCTCAAAGGCAACAAGGTATGGATGAACAAGGATTTTTTGCTTGGTCTTGGCTAACTAAAACAAACTCTTAAGCGTGAAAGTAACCAAAGAAAATCTGTATGATTTTAGTCCTATTCATAATTTTGTATCATGCTGTGTAATGAAAATTGCAGCCTTTCAGGGCTGCTAGCATGGCTTTAGTCTTGTTTATTTCAGATTGGCTGCGTTCACAGCTGCTTCAGTGACTGCGGAGGCTTTACAGATGCTGGCAGCCTCAGCCTCAGACTTCGCAGTTAGCTCATCAAGATGACTGACCAAGTATTTCATGAATGAACTGCAAAAATCTGAAAAGCACTGAGAAAAGTAAAATAATATATTGATGATGTTTGTTTTTTTTGTCATTAAAGTTTTTTATTCGTTTTGAAGCATTTTCTTACATACATCGGATTCACACCAATATACACTGATTAGCGCATTTTACAGAAAAGTTAACCGTGAAGTCAGTGTATCATTACACCACTCTATATATATAAATACATACATATCTACATAGGTCTTTTTCTGGCCCCATTTTCTCCACCCTGTCTCTCTACCCTCACTCTGGGCTCTGTGTTTTCATTAAAGCAAGCGGCTGGGTTCATGTTGCTCACAGGGAGCCTTGAAGCCTGACTTGGTCCAGGTTTGCAATATGAACTTGGAGTTTTACACACAAACAGCCACTTTACTTATCCAAACTCTGGAGCAGTAATGTGAACGGGGAAATACTGAGTGTGGTTTGGAGGGGGCACATACATTTAAAAATCACAGGGGACCCGAAAGAGGAGGTGCTACTGCTTAAACCAAATAATCCTGAATGGACAGTCATCCCTTCCACTCCCTCCCGAGAGGCACGCTGAAGCTGATGCCACATTTTGCAGAGGGCGTCAAATTCTTGAGCCAGTTCAAGTTTAAGTTGCGTGCTTTATTGTGGAATAGGCTGTGTGGGATGGATGGCTCTCAAATGTCCTGCACCCTAGATGAGGTAAAGATGAAACTGTATATTTTAATATATGCATCAGAATGTATGCTTTGTGTGATGGTCATTTGTAAGCACTGGGTTCTTTGCCTTTGTGGGTTTTTAATGAAGAAACACAAGCTAGTGCTTTCACAGCACAAATTTGTACTAAGAGCTCATGCAAGCAAATCTATGTACCGTGCATATTCTGCATTTTAAATACATTCATATGAAATTCTGCACCTGATGCAGAAAAACCACCAGGGATTTAAAACGTTTTTTAAAGCTGTTTTCCAACATTCTTGTTATGCTAAAGAAGACGGGCTTGGGGACTCTTTTAACTCTAATGATTGACAAAATGTTACTGACATGATTGTTGAATCAGAAAACCTTTAAATCCTAATCTTTAACAGGTATAGTACATTTTTAAATAACTGAAACTCAAAGAAGCATAATGACATTTTTCTAGTTGTTTTTAGTAGTAGCCTAATCAGACACAACCTGAAAACAAAATGAACACTATGGGATATGAAATGTTGATTAACTGCATCTGACAGATTGAAATAAATAGAAATAGAAATAGAAGAATCACCATTCTGTTGGTTTTGCTGAACTACGAACACACACCATCCACTAAACGCTCAGATGGCTTTTTCAAACCTGTAGCTGGTTTGCTCTGGTCCAAAACAAGGAATGGGTTGGTAAACCTGTATTTTCCCATTGGTTTTGTTTCTTTTTATAGAGAAAAAACATTACTAGAATATATCACTATAAACCAGGTGACAAAGTCCACTCATCTCATTGGTAAGATTTGTCTGCAGTGGGGTGTAAACCCAGGAAGAAGTTCCTATCCTCAAATATCAATCAAAGCAATGTACTACGTTACACTAGTCCTGGTTGGACCTCGAGTCATTCTCCCACTACCTGCTAGCAACTTGCAGTCCTATAGTTTCGTCAGATCAAAGTTGGATTACATTCCCAGCACAAATGAACTGCTCCAGGATTTCTTTGGAACTGGTCTGAGACTACTTCCTCTAAAACATGGATGTCCAAACTGTTCCATAAAGGGCCATGTGGCTGCAGGTTTTCATTCCAACCAAGCAGGAGCACACCAGCTTGACTCATTCAATCAACTGATCCCAATCTTCAGATAATTGATCGGTCAAATCATGTGCTCTTGATTGGTTGGAACAAAAATCTGCAGGAATAGTTTGGTCATGCCTGCTCAAAAGGGTCTCTCAGTTGTTTTGGTCCGCACCCAAGTACCATTGCTGTGGTCAGATTTGCCCAAATGAATGGTACCAAGGAGGAAAATTATCCATGACTCAATTTAACAAACCATGAAGGTTAAAGATGTCCTGAGCATGGTAACACAAAGTGATGTTTCTCATCACAAACAACCTTCAGCTGACTTCAGAGAAGGGTTTTCAGAGAGCTCTAACAGCTAAAATTATGACTGTTAGATAATTAATGGTACCCATTACATAGCTGATCTAATCTCATGCTGGTGATGTTTGTCATTTTAACTGGAACCTGAGTGTTTTTTACTTGTTCGTAATAAAGAACAACGAAAGATAAAAGGTTTGATAAGAGATTCATTAGTCTTGGAACGTAGAGAATACTGGTGTTTTGCCAACTGGACAAGATCCAGATCAAAATATCACTGACTAAATAGCAGAACCATTGATATGTTATGGCAACTGTCCTAACCCTTCTCAAGAAGACCCTTCATCGTCAATCCAAACAGGGCTTGATTGGAACCCAACCCTAGACTAGTCAAAAAATATTCCCAAGCCCTACTTTACCAAAGGCTAAAAATGCTTTGGAGGGTCTTCTTGAATGACTAAATACATTTTTCCAAGAGCGGCTGTCAGTTTTCTCTGGGAGATCTGCGAGAGGTCAGGGAGAGGGGAAATGTCCACTCACACATCCTCATCTACACAAGAGAACTTAAGTGCCCTGGCAAACACGATGGTATGCAGCTTGATGTTCACTCCTTGGGTTTCACATCAAATCATTCATGGCAAAGTGTTTAACAATCATGCCAAAAACACAGTGAACTGGCAGAATAATTAAGTTATGGGCAGACAGATGGGAAAATGACTTCTTCCTGTGCTTGGTATGTGCCCATAATTGTCTCATGACTATCCTGACCTTTAAATTTATTCTTTGACACTGTAACATTTTTCGGATGACAGAAATTTCAGTTGGCGTCATCAGGATAGTGATCATTGTCTCTTCTCTTCTCTTCTCTTCTCTTCTCTTCTCTTCTCTTCTCTTCTCTTCTCTTCTCTTCTCTTCTCTTCTCTTCTCTTCTCTTCTCTTCTCTTCTCTTCTCTTCTCTTCTATTCTCTCTACTTCTCAAATAGCATTTGCAGCAACATATGCTTCTTGAACACCGGCCCAGTCAATCAGTTGTAATTGTTCTATATATTTTCTTTCCTTTTAGCAAAAATACCCACATCACTTAAGTCTCGTGCTTCAGTTCATGACTCATAGAGAGAGGAACAACTAAAACAATGTAGTGCTCATTGTGTGTTTGTTCATGCTTTTACTCAGCTGAGTGTTGGAGATGTAATCTGTGTTGGACAGACCAACAGCTTCATTCTGTACATTACATGCACATTTGAGATGTCTCTTAGTGTGATGGTGTAGGATTGTCTTGCAAAGCTAGTTATTAAGTAATTAAATCCAAAAGCGGAGCATGATACATTATTAGAAATACAGCAGGGAGTAGCTGGTGTATGTGTTTTGAGCAAAGCCAAACAAACGTGCGTCATGGTTTTCTGCCCAACTGCAGCATTCAGTTAAGTAGATTAGCACCTTTAACACACTTCTCTATTCACAGGTCATTCTATTTCTCAGATTTTTGATGTGTGTGTGAAAGAAAAATAGAAGAGAAGTTTGAATCCTCTGTCTTCTGTCCTCTCTCAGGTGATGGCAGACAATAGACATGGAGAGGATCAGCAGAGTCTGGATGAGCTCCAGCAGCAGAACCTTCTGCAGACGCTGCCCTCAGGTCCATCTTCCCCCAGGTCAAGAAACCGCTGGTCCCAGCCCCGTCATCATGGTGTCCTCCCCCCTCCTGTACCGGAAGAGGATCCTGAGCCTTTCATCCTGGACCTGAGGAACTTCCCAGAGCTTGCTAATGCAGACATGAGCTCACAGAACCCCAACATCCAGGTAGATAATGTGCAAGTGTGGAGATGTCAGCATTTTCTGAACACCTCGTATCATTTGGAGACGGTTTAGATAACTCTTCTCATAGCATGAAGAGTTCATGTCATCACTGAAGCGCAGGTGTTCCAGATTAAGAAACTGGTCACTCACCTCAATTTCTCTCCTCTACACTATTTATCTCTCTCTCCCCTCGCTTTATACATCCCATCGTTCTGTACAGCTGGTTTGAGTCAGGGCAGCGTCTTAGGTTACCATACGCAGGACCTTTAATAGCGAGGCGCTCAAACTTCTTCATGAACCTCAGACATCTACACAAGGTTTACAGAAATAAAAGAAGAAGTGAAAAATATGAAACATATGAGAGCTAAATGTAAAAGGTCAAAAGGTCATTTTTTAGTGCAACTGTGAAGCCAAATCCTGACAGAGTAGACTTAACAATAAAGCATGGAGAAACTTCACTTGTGGCATAGATTTAAGCAAAAAATTGTGTTGGACAGGAGGAGGAATTCCAGTCTGTTATCCAGGTATGAAGAATGACTGCCTGATCTTTTGTGTTGTGTCTTAGAATTCTGCCTTTGGTATGACACAGATAAAATTACCCTTTTTTCATGTTGTTTTAACTGGAATTCACTGGTGGTGACTGCGGAAGATCGGAGCCTGTCCAAGACAATGAGATTCACATTCAAAATCTTATCAGTGTGTGTACAAGTAATGAAATCAAGAGGGAAGTTGGTGCTGAGCTCCATGGTTCCATGTTAAAAGCAAAAAGTAAAATAATCTTATAGTATGTGAAACTTTTATGATACCAATATATAACAGTAATGAGATACTGCAAAGAAAATTGTATTATAAAGAAGAGCAGAGCAGATGTGGGGTTATATAAGCATACATGTAGCACATACCAGTATGTAAAGACAGAGTAAGAATTACTGCATGGTTGGTTTAAGCCAAACAAATGTATGTAGATATTGATATACAGTATACTCATTTTATTTTGTCATACATTTTTAATAACTTTTTTTTCAAGCATTATGACCCTTTTTTGACAGTAAAGAAGTGACAGAAATTAAGTGAGAGGAGAAATGCCATAGCCAAGATTTTAGAAATACGCCCCAGTAGCCTAATTTATTTATTTTAATTCTTTTTTTTTTTAAAGAAAGAATTGCATTATAGAACATCTTTATTAATAGACGTGTTTCAGCTTGTGGTCTTCGTCGGGGTCATCATAAAACACATTACAAGCAGTAATGGACCAAATATGGTGTCACCCATGTCTTTTATTGGATACTCCCCTTGCCTACCTGCCTATCTGGGACAATGATTGGCCTGAAGTCACATGATACCCAACTCACCTTGGTAGATTACCCATTAGCTGTTATATATCTAGATGCACATAATTGGTTATTTTTTGTATATATATATTTTTTTTTACCTTTTTTAATTGTTTCTGTTTTTTAAATACCCAATTTAAATACTGCTTTTAATGTGTTTTATGATGACCCTGATGAATCCTGCAAGCCGAAATGCAGTCTATTAATAATAACAACTGTTGCTGGAGCTTTGACGTTTTTGGACCTTTTTCCCTTCTACGTGCACCTTGGAAGTAGGTGAAATTGTGCCAGAAACCTCCACCGTGTTTCGAAATGATTTTTAATTCAAAACATTATGCAACCAGAAAACTGGTCACAATGGCAATTTTGCTTGATCAGACCTATAAACATTCCTATATCACTTTTAAAAGCTGCAACAGCACAAAGTCAAATATGCATGAGAGGGATTGTATGCGTCTCGTTTAGCCTCCTAAGCACTCCTTTCTCTCACTTCATTCATTCTTAATTAATTAAGGCTTCAAAATAAGCTGGTGTAGTTTTGCCAAACAGACACATGGTTGTAAATGGATAGACGTTGAACAGTCAGTCCAGTCTGAAAATGCTTCAATAGGTCCCGATTCTGTGGACTGATGTTGATGCCATGATACAAACATCAGTTCTAAAACATATGAGAAAAAATTGGAGTTTTGGTACCTTATTGATACCCAGTTATTAAATTAGGTATAAGAGGTGAACTACAAAGACAAATGTTTACCCCTCTGTCTGATCTCTGATATTCAGCATCATGTTGAAATCTCAGTCCACAGCCGCCGCTTTCTCTTTATAAACAGTTGCAGTCGGGAACATAAGCAACCTGGGTTTTGTCTAGACCTGTGTATGTTTGTGTGTGTGTGCATCTATGCATGTGTGTGGAAGACACAAACAGAGAGATAGTCAGTACCAGCTATCAGTTCATCTTTCCATCACACTATATATCTCATCTGTTTCTCTCTGCTCCTTCCTCCGGTGCACAATAACCCTCTTTCATAAAAGGGGTGTACACTCTTAATCTGATCTGCAAATAAACTAGTGTGACATCATTTTTTCATCATAACTGAGAGCTTGTACCAACATGCAAAGTTATTATATATTACATAATTCTTTGTATTAAAGGTATTTTAGAGACAGACCTTTAATTTATTGAGATATTTAGAAAGACGTTATGTGATACATAACTTCTTTGAACATTTTGAAATTGTTTTTATGATTAAGTGATAAATGAAGGTCAAGACATTAATAAGCTGTTAGTAAGTCAGTTTGTGTTTGTTTTCAGGTCTCTGATCGGTCAAAACCCATATAATGCAGCTTAAATGCACCTATAAACAAAGGTGTACTCCTTTATTGGTAAATGGCCTTGTGCACTCCTTTACTGGCCAGGACTGTGAACAAACAGGAACCCTCACTACCTCTGGAAAGGAGCCTTGTCAGGAATCATGAGGGTCATAATCAGACCGACATGTCAGATACTATTGTTACATGGGGATCAGGGTAGAGCTGTTTACTGTGGGTTTAGCAATGAGATGGATTCATCTGCTCGGCCACTTTACCGAATGTCTGACAAGGGATTTGCACGAAATTCATGTCTTTAGCTCTGTCTCAAATTCTATACTTCCTCTGTATTATATGTACTATAATCTAAATGTCATATAGTGAACATAATTTATCGTTCTGTACTAACACAGAATGATGACGGAGACCAATCAAACTGTAGCTTTGGAATGACTCTGACAAAGAAACATAAGAAAAAGAAAACAGCAGATTATTAAAGATTTAATTTTTTTTTCTTCTTCTCCGAGATGTTCCTCTAGCTGTCTCAACAACATACCCAATTAGTTTTAATGTTTTGCAGCTGTGAGTAGCTGCTCCATTTCCTTTCTGCATTGCATTGTGGGTCAATTATTATTAACACTGAAAGTCTCCCTATTTTGCATAAACATGTAGAAAAATGGTCACAATAAACTATGATGTTGTAAGAAGATATAAGGACATTTTTAAAATGTCCATTGATGACATATATTATCACCACTGTCTTGTACTATGCTGTCATTCACAACAGTCTCTACTTGTGGGTGCCCAAAGGAGCTGTAGTTTCTGATAAATTAGTATATTCATATTAATAAATACTTATAGTAGTCGTAGTGGCCAGCTTCATGGAGACCCTAATTAAAGGTCAACATTTTTGAACTGCAGTTGAGAGGGTGATTTTTATTTACTAATGAAACACAACACAAGTAGGACTGTCATGATAACTACTTTTGTTGGACGATATATTGTCTCAGAAATAATCACGATAAATGATATTATTGTCATTTGAAGATCATTTTATACCACTGATATAATGATAATATAATAACATAATAATGTAAGGGGTGGGATTGGAGAGTGGGTGCTACACTTCTGTAAAAACACAGACTGTCATTATGGTTGGGGATGGAGTTATTTACCTTTAATTCGTCTCCACTCAGTATTGAGGGTAAAAAATGATCAAGGTCATGTCCATGTATCATACAATAAGTCGATATATTGACATGATGATGTTGATAATTACGTTATTGTATGATAAGGCTATAACATGATCATTGTGACAGGCCTACCGACAAGATTAATCTAAAATTGTTTCTCACCACAGTCTTAATTGTCAGTAAATGGTAAAATTGTAATTTATGTATCTGAATGCTTGTACTCAAGTACAATTTATAGGAGGCTATTTTGTCTGTATGCAGCAGTACATCAGTTAAACACTATCAACTAATACCAGTTAAATTCTCCGCAAAGTAACATACCAGGAGCTTAAAGGTTTCAGTATACATGAATTGCATGAAGTGTTGTCCAATGATGTCTAAAGAAAATAGTGTTTGTAGCTGTTCTGAACGGCTGCTAAAAGGCTGATATTATAGCCTCCTCCAGGCTGCACCCCACTGCCTGCCTGATCCCAACTCAGTTTGTAGTCTCAACGCAATTAATCATACAAATGTAGACAGCAGTGCCGTGTCTCCTCAAAGGCATTCTTGGTGCTGCACTTTGTTGTACACAAGAAAAAAGTGTCAGAAACTGTTGTGTGCGGAATGAAAAAAGTGAGCTTGAGGGAAAAGTTAACCACTTTCACACCTCGACAACCCAAAAAGTGTTTTGCTCGAAGCGACGTCGGGCCATAAAAGTCACCAGCGTTTTAATGATGATTGAAGCTACTGATTGTATCGCTAAATTCTTACTGTTTTGATGTTATTCCCCTATTTTGATTGGGTGCAGTTGGAATGTACTGTAACTGAACTGCAGAGGAAGTTGTTGTCATGGCTGTTTGACAGTCATGTGTGAACGCATTTTGTCGGATAATTTATGGCAATCAGCTACTTCATAAAATTACAGGGGCAATTGTGCTTGATGATGTTACTGTTGGCTCGTTGCAATCAGCTTTGAGCCAGCGAAGCCAGTTATTGAGTGTAGATGCATGACGTTATACTGTAAATTTCCTGCTTGTGTATGCTTGAGTGGAAGCAGTTTTACAACTTTCTGCAGACATCGTGTTTGTATAGAACCTCCACCTGTCAGTATGCAGTAAATACTCTTCTTCTCCTTTCAGGTGACCATTGAGGTAGTGGAGGACACACAGCCAGAAACCGAGGTAGAGATGGACTTGGCTAAGGAGGGCCAGCGTAACGATTGGTCAGTGTCTTCTTCAGAGTGGGCCAACAGCCACAAGAAGCTATTCTGGCCGCTGTTCTGGGAGTACCCGGAACAGGCGGAGAACGGGCTGGGAATAGACAGTTTAGAGGAACAATCTGAGGAGTACAACTACGATCCAGAGGAGCCGGTTCTCAGTGGAGTTGGGGGAGACTGGGGGGGTCACTGGAACAATGAATGGGATGCCAAGGATAACTACGGTAAGGGCCCTAAAATCAAAACAACACAGCTTTGATTTATACAGTGGAGAGATGAACAATACGACCAAAAATTCTACTTTTTACTTTGACAATGAAAAATAATACAGTAACTATTTATTCAGTTATTTCAGTCACTTTGCCATGTTTTTCCTGAATAATGACATTATAACTAGTTAAAGATTTTGGGATGGACTATGGGTTAATTAGGGTCATTAGTTATTGTATCCTCTCAGTTTAACCCTTACATACTGTTCAAATTCTGACTAATAATTAGTCTCCAGTCTAGACCAATTCACATTCATAAATTCCCCATCAGTCATTAATAAATGTTTGAATAATCTTACATAAAACAATAAAAGAAGACATTCAAAATCACTATTTTATGGTCAAGGAGAGCAATTTATAGAATATGATGAATAGAGCAACATGTTTTAATGCCAATTCTTGTAGTTTTTAAAAAAAATAAACACACGTCAAACTTGTATGTAAGGGTTAATTGCACATCTTCAGTGTGTACATTAAAACTGGATTTTTTTGTACCTTAATGGGAGAATAACCAATACCAGTTAATGATAATATCATTCGAGATATTCTTCAGGGCTGAAATCAACCTGTTTGAATTTTACATTTCGACCCCTGTTAGTGTTCATTTGATTGATGTAGCAGCAGTAACTACAATTAGAATGCTTCGAGCACAGTCTGTTCATTATCAGATCATGAAACAGTGTATGAAACAGTGTAGCATTTGTATAACATTCAAATCATTTAACCCTTTGTATACAAGTGCAATTTCTGTCCAAATTTGTACCCCTCAATCTGAGGATCAGAAGTCTGTCAAAAAAGAAAAAACTTGTGGTATAGAACAACTTTATTGCTTTAGTGCTTCTTCAAGGGACCTTCAAACTTGTTCTATACTACAACTGTTGCTGGAGCTTTGGACTTTTTTCACTTCTCTGTGCACCTTGGAAGTAGGTGAAGTGTTGCCAGAAACCTCTACTCAGCTTCTAAACCAGAGTGCACAAGCATCATATACACTACAAAACAGTGGAACCTTCCCTTTACAATGGTGTATGTTTCTCTGTGATCTGTTGAGGATTGAGGAGCTAAATGTAAATTATGTAAAAAGCGACTCTTTATGTCTTGGTTTAGATCTTAGTTCATAATTATCGAATGTATGACTTCTTCTCCAGTAAAAGTAACCCCGCAGATATTAAAACAGCTACATCCATGTCTGTGGGTATAGGAAGTGTTGAGAAACTCTCTTTAGCTGTGCCTCTATGTTATCAGTATAGTCAGATAGTTTAAACTACACATTCTCATCCTGGATGGTATAAAGACTCAGTTGGAAATTGTCACTATCATACTTCTTCATTTGTCATCTTGTTTAAGTCATAGCTGCCTTAATGCCAGACAAAACAGGTTTTACATTTAAAAAACTGCAAAATTTTGACAATGTTTCAAGTCAAAATGCGAATATCACTCAAGCGTTAGGTTTTAAGTGCCATAGGAGCACAAGGTGAAACATCTTCTTTGTTCCAAAATGAAGTCAGCAAGTGACACATTAGCTACACAGGAGGGTTCTCTTTCAAAACATGTGCAGTGGGCAGAAGTAAGTTTAGACGCCTTGAACGTTTGCTTGACATCGTCTATAAAAGGACACTTTGAAAACATTTCAGAGAGCGGATGCGCCCTCCCGGCTCCACACCCCCAGGACAATAGCGAGATAAAGTTTCTCTGTGACAGCTTTGGGAACTGTAGAGTTTTAAGCTTGTATAGAAAGGTCTGAGTGTGTGGATGTTGGTTTGTGTGTGTGTGTGTGTGTGTGTGTGTGTGTGTGTGTGTTTGGAGGGTGGGGGTCATATAGGCCAGGGCATGTTGGCAGCAAGCTTTCTGAAGATGTTTTTCTTCTGTTGACTCGTCCATCTGAGTGAGAGGGCTGCACACACCATGCAGGGTTTAATGCATGCATGTGTGTGTGTGTATATATGTACATACACACACATGAGCCCACATACTCACAAGTGCACACTGTCTGTCCGGCATGACATGATTTATGGTAGGGTCTGCCCGCTATATAAACATAGCAAACACCACAAACACACACTCACACAGGATACCTGACTCAGAGCCAGCTCCCTGTACTGATGTTATTCAGTGGTTGTGTATGTAGAACGAACATAGAAGTCTAACAACACGAGTGTTCCATAACATGCAAATCAGTAAAGATGCACAGTCCACCAAATATTATTAACACTTAAAAGTAGCATCCCAAAATACTCTATATGTTTTTGTGGATGATCCAAAAATTTAGAATTTTGCTTTGGAGTACTTTGACAATAGTATATTTACAGACACAGCTGGAGACATGAGATTTGACTCTTGGAATCAGCTTAAAGGCTTGATTCACCACATATTTTATCCACTTCAGTGGGCAAGATCTTGCAGATAGTTTTGGGTTTAGTTGTCCAAGTCCCGAGATATCTGTGTGAGATTTCTGCCACCACCTCAGTACAGTGAACTTGAATGCCTTTTAGTTTTGCAGTGGTCACAGCCAGATAACACTTAACAGCAGCAGAAACTTTTTAGAAAGGGTTTCTGGGATCTAAAAGATTGCTGAGAGGATTGTGGATTATTAAAGGTACTCTGGAAATACAGAGATATCTCAAAAAATGTCTTATATCTAAAAACAAAGTGAGAAAATGTTTGTTGTAATTTGAGTGGACTGGCCCTTTAAGACAAAAAATGAGACTTGGACTTGAAAGCAAAAACATTTAAAGAAGGCTTATGTAAGTATTGCTGTACAGCCACTGTGGCGTCAACTGACAAGTGTGTGATAATGGTGAATGCTTAGATAGTGGGATGACAGCAATATCTATCTTATGTTAGCTATCATTAGCCACCTAATCCTACTGTTCATACTAAACCAAGTAAGGCTGAACTGAATAATGTGTTTTTGTTGATTATTGATTGAAATTTACATTTGCAAGTAGGTCTGTCACAATAATTACGTTATTGACTTATTATTACAATAATAATAATAATAAGATAATACCAACATCAGGTATGTTGTTGGTCTGGTGTGACTTTCCTTGAAGCAGGACACTACCTCCATACATAAAATGAAATATATTGGTCAAACCTTTCTCATTTACGAGAGGCTGGAATAAGCCCCACTGTATTAAACCACCTTAAGAGTTGCATGTCATTAACATGATTCCTGGTCTTTTCATTCTGCAGAATGTTTCCTCCTTCAGTCTGTGTTCCTTCTTTCCCTGCTCTTCCCCCAACTACAGGCCTCAGGTTTTAATGCCAGCAATCAGCTCAGTATGGCTTACCTTGTACCAATGCAGCCAAGTTACATTAACACCTCAAGGTGACATCAAAGCTAAGAAAATGAACCGTCCTCTTATCCCAGTTGTCTTCCCTCAAACACTTCAACCTTACTGTTGCAGGTTTGTTTGTCGTTTAAAGCTGCAACATAGGTTGGCAACAAAAACTGAGCATCATCATGTGTTACTTATTTAGCCTAAGACTGTGGTGAGCAACATTCTTAGATTAATCTTGTCGGTAGGCATGTCACAATAATTACATTATCGACTTATCGTACAATAACGTAATTATCAACATCATCATTTCTATATATGGACTTATCATATGATACATGGACATGACCTTGATCATGCATTATTATGCTATTATATTATTATTATTATTATTATATTTGTGGTATAAAATGACCTTCAAATGACAATAATATTGTTTATCGCAATTATTTCTGCGACAATATATCGTCCAACAAGAGTAGTTATCATGGCAGGCCTATCAACAATGGATAGCATGACTTTGTATAATGTGGAAGGAGTCCACAGAGAATTATTACCAGATCTGTATTTCCACTCAGCTCTAAGTAGCATTTTAGCATCTTTCAGCTCATGATTGTTTTAATTGCTCTCATTATCTCATCAACCTTGTTCCCAGACCAAGACCCTTAAAGGCTCTGATAAACCAACTGTCTACTCCCTGTCCATCCCTAAACAGACAGACAATGGTAGAAACTAGCCTGTTAACACAGCGGAGCAGCTAAACAGCCTGATACTGCTGGCTCTGAAGCAAAGTTAAAAGGAGGTCACATTCATCAAGTTTCTAGATACATAACTCCAAATTAATGCTGGATGTTAGAAACTGTCTGCTACCATGATAGCTGTATCAACCATATAAGGTCATAATTATCTTTTAATATTTAGCTTGATAAGAAAAGCTGGAGATCCTCTTCTATTTCCCCCCCGAAATATGTGGACAGCAGATGGATGTATCACAGCCAGGGGATGTGGAGGAGGGAGTGAAGTCACTGTTCTCCAGCCAGACAGCCTGTGAGGCATTTCACTGTCCTGCAGACTGTTTGTGTTGGTACACACCCCAGTTCTCCAAGTGTCTGAGCTTACAACTGTCTGACTCGCATATTGCAGTCTGATGACACACATGCACAGTTTTATGTGCTCACACTCCGACCGATTCTTTTCACTCTCGTACGCAAATGCCAGCTGGCTGTACTTCCCGCTTGATCATTAGCGCTATTATGACTTTCCTGAAAAGTATGTAATATTCATTGAGTCGCAGTGCATCATTAACTTCTGTGTGGAAACAGGTCTGTGGGGAACTGTTCCAGATCTTTGAAGCAGGGTAAACTTACTGGCATGTATTTCTGCAGCCTGGAGATCAGGTCAGAACAGGTAGCTTACAGTAGACTTATGGTTTTTCAAAAGGTTTCATTATACCTTTCTCACCTTTTGATAAGGCCTTAATTCTCTGTGTTTTCCTATTAACACATCTAACAATCGTATTTCGAACGACTGATTGCAGAAATTCTTTTCCTATAGTTTGATTTTACCCTAAAAAGGAAGTATGTGTTCATCTCCTCCATTAAGCTCCAGTTGTTGATATAATTTTGGCTCATAACTCAGTTCAGATTCTTCTGAAAACGGAGTGAGGAGTTTTGCTAGCATACAGCCGCCATCACTCTCACTGCACCAAGACTTTCACTCCTGCTGGCTCCTCGTCCCCCTCCTCCTCCTCCTCCTCCTCCTCCTCCTCCTTTTCCTCCTCCGCCTTTTGAAGTTCTCCCCCTCTCTTTCTCCCCTCCTGCAAGCGTTGTTTAAATACAGAGGAGCATGTCTCAGAGGTCCCACGCTGTCGTTACCCAGCTCTTTTCAGCCGCTCCTTAATTGCATAACACACATACACCAGCTGGGCGAGGAATTCACAAGGCTAACTTCAAAGCTCGCTCTTAATATATTACTCCATAGTTTTGCTTTTCTCCCCTCTGCGCTGTCTCCCCTTCATCCATCTTTCGGCCCTGTGTTGTTTTTCAGAGTACGAGGAGGAGTGGAGTGACTGGGCTCCTTGCAGCGTCACCTGTGGACACGGCACCCAGAAGCGCACCCGTTCTTGCGGCTACGCTTGCACGGCGACTGAGTCACGCACGTGTGACCTGGAGAGCTGTGCAGGTAAGCTGTAAAGCATAGCATAAAAAACTATACTTACACCTAAAAATCTCTGACAAGACCTGAGCAACCCAGTCTCACATCATAATATATAGTAGTTACGTTGGTATTAATTTCACAGTAAAGGCTCTAAAATAGTGAGATTTGTTTGGCCTGTTCTTTTAAGATGGTTGCTATGGAAGCTGCTATCATTGAAACCACATACTTACATGTTATTTGAATCATTGTCTTTGTGTTTTGTAGTTATATGAGCTGTTTGATGATGTTCTCTCAGTAGAAACCATAGATTTTGGAGCCAGAATTTGAAGCTTTGCAATTGGCTGACTTGAAGGAAGTATTTTCCTCATTGTCTCCATGTAACAATTTTCTTTTAATAACTGTACAGCACTTTGGTTCAACTGAGGTTGTTTTTAAATGTGCTTTATAAATAAAGTTTGACTTGACTTGATTTGACTTAATGATATCTTTAACTTGGAAAGGACGAGGCCAAAAACACATAGGCATCTCCAATTTTAGAGCCATTATTGTGAAACGAATACATTTTGCACGGATGTCAAGATAATGTGACTTTCTTTCTTTTTATAAGGTGATTTTGGCTTATTGAGAATAGGTGGGTAGATGGCTATAGATAGCTAGATTTAGCAGAAAAAGTTGCAAAAGCAGCAGGACAGCACTGTTCAAGACCACTTTTTTAAACCACATTTTACTGATCATTTAAACCCTAAACCATGACCTTTCCCTAACCATAACCAAGTAGTTTTTGTGCCTAAAACCAACAAACAGCATTAAATAAAACACGAAAAGCTTACTCATGACACGCAAAATGCCCTTAAAAGTGGTGTGCTATTTATACATCATCCCATGAGATTATGTTGGTCCACAGTCATTTAAAAGTAGATGTGAAGTTTATATGAGGCTTCAGCAGTCTGAGTTCGTCATATCAAGTGATATCTGACACATTTACAGTGTTTTTAGCATCAAATTCCCTCTTCATGTTTCCCTGTTGAGCTGTTGTGGAAGTTAAAAAGAGGGACTTTAGCACTAAAAAGACTGTAACGTTGAACGATATCTACTTGATTTGACTCATTTGGATGGCTGAAGCTTCATATTAGCTTCAACTTTTAACAGAAGGAGGACTGTGGATGTTGTCCTCCATCACTTACATTGTAAGTACATTATGAAGGGATCTTCTAATGGTCAGTATGAAGAGGAAGAATGACTAAAGGAAGAAAAACAGGTTTCAATGTTCATTTGGGCTGCTGACTGTTGTTTTAAGACACACTTCACAGTTTTAACACATTTTTTTCATTTTCCAGATAGAATATCCAGACAGGCAGGTTAATGAAGGGTATAAATGGGGTCCTCAGGCTTCAAAAGCAAAAATATATGTTTTAATCCAGCACTGATGGACCTTACAAGAAAAATAAGACCAATGTTCTTCCTTCACACAACCACTTTTCCACTCGCTCACCACGTGCCAAATATCACAAATATTCATGTGACAGGTATATATACTTGAATGTGTAAAATCCATTACTTTAACAGAAAAATTAAAAAAAGAAATTTTACATATGTCTTGTCTGGGATGTTTTATTAAGGATGTCAGATTTCTTCTTGACAACTATGTCTGCGTTTGCTATGAGTAACTGTTACATTTTGCCTGTCATGTGTGCTTTTGATCATTTATTATTAAAAAAGCTTAAGACAATTTCCTCTTTCTTTTTCTCTGTTTTATAGACACTATGATTGCAGTGACTCAGCTGACACCCATCCACACGACCAATGGCACTGACTCCCTCGATACAAGTACGTACAGAGTGTGTTTGAGTGTGTGTGTATATAGATCAACAGTCAACAGGTAGGCCTGTCACGTTAACTACTTTTGTTGGACAATATATTGTCTCAGCAATAATCCCGATAAACTATATTATCGCCATTTGAAGATCATTTTATGGCACTGATATAATGATATATAATAATATAATAGTATAATAATACAAGGGGGGGCGGGGGTGGGATTAGAGAGTAAAAATCACAATCATGGTCATGTCCATGTATCATATGATAAGTCCATATATAGACATGATGATGTCGATAATTACATTACTATACAATAAGTCAATAATGTAATTATTGTGACAGGCCTATCAACAGGTTCCTCTCCATTCGTTCAGTGGGTGTTGACCTGTATATGAAATGTTCTGTTCCCTCCAGCGGTGGGTTACAAACTCAATCAATCACACTGTGAGTGCCTGGTTTTGATATTTAGAAATCTCCCTTCCCAGCATGCTGAGAGCTGCTCTGCTGACCCTGCCTCCCAGAAATGTTTGAATTGCTTTTTAGTTTCCATTTTATTGCTCTCCTGCCACTAAGCACCGGCCAGAGAACGTGATAGTTCTTTTCTCTCTGTAAACATAACAAAGGATACAGGGGGGAAAGGAGAACACGATATAGTGTCGGACATTTTCCCTCTCAACCCTTACATCCACTATAGAAAACAAATACAGAGAATAGCTTTTAATTTGGCTTCAGCCAAAAGATTTTTTTAGAACTAGTTTTTCTTTCTGAGCCCGTCTCTCAATCACTCGTTTCATGTTTTAGACTTTAGGACTGTGGGTTTCAAAGAGAGGGGAAAAAAAACTGGCACTCTTCTTTGTGGTAATCAAAACAAGTTATATTTTAATGGGTTTCTCTTGTACATTTTGGGCTGTAAATGTTTAACTCTGCAGACTTTTTCACGAGCTTGGAATTGTTTCAAAGTATTAAGCAGCAACTTTCAGCATGAGCAGTCAGTCAGTATTGTGTCATGTACATTAATGTTATCCCCTGCTAGTTCTCCATCCTAAAGGGACGCATGTCTAAGTAGGCCCTTCCTTATCTTTCGTGGAGCTGGTTTCATTGAGGAGACAAATTTCTGTACCCTATACAGCTGATTCTCTCTCTTTCTCTCTAAAATAGCCAAGTTTAAAACAACCCAAAACATAGGCCTACATAACATACATTGTTACATAACAGTAACAAGCTAGGTCCAGGTGTAGTCAATTATAGCTATCCCAAGATATAAATTGCAGTCAAGACAAAAGTATGCTATCAATATACAAACATTTCTACACATATAAAAAATAAATGTGCTTCCTTTATCAACTTCAGTCTATTTTATTTGTCCTGTTAGAACACAACTGCATATTAGGCTAAATGATACGAGGAAAACATTTAGCTTAATTTATTAAATTGCAATTCTATCCTATAAAATGATTTACAGGCCCATATTTATAATCTGCAAATGAGCTACGTTTGTACCTAACATCATGGCATTCATATGAGGCTCTATGTTTATTAATGCTACATAGTTGGTCAATTATGGTTCTAATGACAAACCGTGAATTATATATAAGTGTGTCATGCGTGTATTATTTTATTACAGAATATAAAAAGGTGAAGTCTAACAGTATTTGGTAAAAGAACTACAACAACTAATGATACTGTATCAGCTGTGTAGCTATGTAAGCTAACATTAGCACTAGCTTAATGAATTGACAGAACAGAGTGTTGTGCAGCTCTGAATTCTGAAGATTCTGAAGGTTTTAAGGTCATAAGCTTAAAACTATTATAAAGTATGATGTCCTAAAACACCTCCCTCTATATGTCAGTGTTTTCAGTCCTCACCCTAAAATGTAATCATCTTCTTGCTTGTAAAATATGTGGCTGGCTCTGAAATCATCACAGAGCAGTTTTATTTTTCATTCAAGCTGAAACTTTTCATTTATGTGTTTGCCAAAAAATGTGCTGTAGCTATCAGGCTGGAAATGATGTTTAGTCAGTGTATTCTCTTATCTGTCATTACAAACAGCAAATGTAGCATTTTAAATTGCGTGACCAGCTGTGTAAAGACGACATACAGCTGTATGATCCTATAGTGGTGTACATGTGTTGCAAGATGTTCTGTGAAAAAACTTAACCTCTTTCAATTTTCCAAACCCTCACTATACCCCCCACTTCCTCCAATCCAGATGTAGACAGCTGTGAGAAGTGGTTAAGCTGCAAGAATGACTTCCTCCAGAAGTACCTACACCAAGTGCTCACAGAGCTCCCCAGTTGCCCCTGCTCCTACCCTTCTGAAGCTGTTTACAGCGCCGTCAACATCCAGGACTCCAAACTTCGCAAGACCTACCGCTGGAGGGACGCGAGTGGACCCAAAGAACGCCTGGACATCTACAAACCCTCAGCCAGATTCTGCATCCGCTCAATGCTGTCATACGAGAGCACAACATTAGCGGCGCAACACTGCTGCTACGATGATCAGATGAGACTGATAACAAGAGGAAAAGGAGCAGGAGCGCCAAATCTGATCAGTACCGAGTTCTCACCAGAGCTGCATTATAAGGTAGATGTTCTGCCTTGGATCCTGTGCAAGGGGGACTGGAGTCGGTTTCATATGGTCAGGCCACCTAATAATGGGCTAGACTGTGCTGATAACCCCCCTGAACAAGTGTTTCAGACGGAACTGAAAGAGGCAAGGGAGTACTGACACTGTGGGGTTGTGGAGTAACAACAAGAAGGGAGGATGATAGAGACATACATGGTGGTTGGTAGTTCAAACTGCCATTTCTCTTATCAACCGTCTCCACTGAAATACTGTTCAGACCTGCAGGAGCAAAGAAAAACTGAACCGCTTTGTTAATACAGTGTTTCTGTGATCTATTCGCCATGGAGGGACTTCTGTCAGCTGATGTAAAGCTTTGTTTTTACAGTCTCATGGCTCCCTGCATCAATGAACGCTTGTTAACCTTTGTCTAGAAAAAAGGGATGTAACTTTCAACACATCTGAAAATACGATCGGAAGAAATGGACAATGACAACTGCTGAATCTTTTTTTATACTCATATGTAGACTGTTGGTGCACAGCAGCAAAAAGAATCAATGCTGATGTTGGGACCATTGTAAGGACAATGAAAAACACAAAGTGTTGTGAAATATGTTCTGTTCTCAGCTCATCCCTGTCCCTGTATGATGCTGCTATTCTGCTGGGATGTGCCAAGCTGAGCTGAATGTCTCTGATGGCAGTGGGATGTGTGTGTACAGTGTGTGTGTGTGTCCGTGTGTGTGTGTGTGTGTGTGTGTGTGTGTGTGTGTGTGTGTGCGTGCGTGTGTCCGTGTGTGTATGGTTGGAGGATGAGCTTATTTATTGGACCCTGTACTATTTTAATCAGAACTAGTGTCCCATGAAAGAAATTCCTGTCATGCTGCTAACCAGGGAATAAAGTCAAATGGACTATTGGACTATATGTTGCATACTTTGTTCATCTTTACAAAAACTGACACAATTATTGCCAGTGCATGTCTGGAATTTTCCTCCTGTCCACATCTGTCATGACAGTATTTATTTCGATGCATACTACCACAGCAGGGAAACATATAGTCTGTTTTATGTTCCATAAAAAGCTGAGTAAAAGCTTCAGGTAAACGTTACCCTGTCTGAATTTACAGCTGTGTTGGGAAATACTGCATCATTTCCTTTGGCAAAAGACTCTTCACTTGGCTGCAGCATTTGTGCCGAACTAATATGATTACGTTTTACGACATGTTACATTTTACGACGTGAACAACATGTTGAATATTCCCAGTTGAGATTTTGAGCACTAGCAGCATTGATGAGTAGGTCTCTGTTTTGTTTGTATAATGCACATGTACAAGGATGAACATTTTACATTCCTGCCACAGGTTTTACAATACTAATGAATAGTTAGTGGTTGTTAATTTTGTTTAGACAGGGGTGGTAATTTTTTAAAATGTTATTTATTTAATAGTCTGTTTTTAGCAGCCTTTATTGAATACTGTTACCCATAAACGCTAGGCCATTGCAAGTACAGCACAAGTTTGATAGAATTCGAGTCCATGGGAAAGTTGTGTCTGGTATTGGGTCAGATACTAGACATTTCCATAAGAATAGCATTAAAAAGAGGGGTTAGTAGGCTATATTTTTTTAGAACAAATGACTCTGTCAATGGCAGTGTCAGTCCATAACTTGGTCCAGACTGAAACATCTGAACTACTGGATTGCTGTATTACTGTATTGACATTCATTGTCCCCGCAGGATGAATCCAAATGACTTGGGTGATTCTCTGAGTTTTCATCTAGCATCAACACTTCACTTATCCACTGAAATATCTAGACATCTATAAGATGGATTGGGGTGAGATTTTCTATAGACAATCATGGTTGGTGACCTTGGTGATCCCCTGAGTTTTCCTTCTAACATTTGTGGGTTTGAGTCAAATACCTCAACAACTATTGGATGCTGCTATTAGCATTTAGCTGAAAGCACTGCACAGAACAGTCTCACAGATGCTAGCATTGCTGTAGACTCTTAATTTTGTATAAACACCAGAAGTTAAAGCTAAACAATTGGATACATATCTTTAAAGAGTTGTAAAACAAATTATGATCACGTAAATTGCCACACTGGTAAGTTTTCATTGTAGCTTTTTTTGTCTGCTAGCAAATAATTGTTTGGCTTAGAGGTCACAAAGGTTTAAAGATCCAGTAGCAAGTACTATAGTAGATCTATCTTTGAATATGGACTGTAGCAACATGTTTCACTGTTTCAAAAGACAGAAGAAAAAAAGATTCTATTGATTATAACATATAGAGGAACAGACTAGACAGAAGTGGCCTCAGCACTGAGGCTATCATTAAATCCTGTGGCTTTGAGACCTTTATTAAAAATCACAATATTTTACTTGTGCAAGCATGTCACATGGGAAGTGTTAACTAGTGGGAATCCAGTGAGAGATCATGTCTCCTGCCTGTTGAACCAGACTCCTGCATGGAAAGTAATGGTGCCAGGCAGGAATTGAAACTCCATATGAGCAATCATAGTCTGAGGGGACAAATATGTCAGCCATATTTCTGCCTAGGCCTAGCACTGAGACTTTACTTATCAACTTAGTTTAGACTATCATGTTGCTTAATCTGTACAAAAAACAAAATGACACACTGTGGTTTCACTGGGGCCTCTTGTGAGAAGTTGTTATCTATTGGCAGGAAAGTGAATAAGCTCATTTCCCAAATCATGTTATGCATCATGGTGCATTTTGGTGGTGTGACAGTTAAATGAAGAAGATATCCATGTTTGTAACTCTGGAAACTGATAACAGAGATCCCTTATTTATTAGGACTTCACACTTTCCTTTCTCTAGTTGTCTATCAATCTGTTGATTTAAAAACCCTGTGACAATAGTGGCAATAACCCTGCATTCTGTGCCGCCTAATAACACGTGCAAATGTTTTCCAACCCCTTTGAGACTATTATATACACCCTGTCATCCCCGGTGTGTGAGGCCAGGCCCCGGATCAAGGTAACTTAATAAGGTTACTGTGTTGATTTAAACTCATCTTCATCCCCTTTGGAATTAGTGCTTGTTTGCACTCGGTTGTTCCATTTCTTCCGCTGGGTAACCAACCTGTGTTGAAATATTTTCCTTTCCCCTTGGTCTTTGCATTCCATCAAATGCAAACCTTGAGTGTTCCTTGACGCTCAGAGAGAGGCTCTGAAAGACCGGGGTGTGAAGGGAAAGGTGAAAAGTGAGACAGTGTTGATAGAGGAAAATTAGATTGATTGCGTGCGTGTGTGTGTGTGTGTGTGTGTGTGTGTGTGTGTGCGTGTGTCAGAGTGAGCGAAAGTTGAATTTGAAGCAGAAACATGACCTTTTGTTGACAAAACCAAATGAAACTTTTCTCATATTTTCACAGTTTTATTTGACAGTAAATGGAAAATCAAATGAAATAGAAGACGGGAGGAAGAATGTGTGAGTAGGAGCCACAGGAAGTTGTCACACCTAAGTTGATAGATGGGCCCTTACACCCCCTCGGCACCTCCCCTTGTGTATGTGTGTGCATGGGGTACTCGACACTGGAGGGGAAACAGGGACTCTCGGTAAACATGCAGGAGCTTTTGAAGTTTCCTCCTCCTCCCTCCTTCCCTCCTGCTGTTCTGAGGCCTGTTGCTCAACTATGTTGGGTTAAGACACTGACAGCATGTTGTTTTAAGAACATAATCCTGTTGTAGGTTATCAGGGTTTTGATAGATATTGAGGGCCTAATAGAGACAAAAAAAACCCAGTGTGCTTTGATGGAGAGGATGGCCTTTACAGGAAATGAGCTCATCTGTCGACAAAGCCACAGAAACATACTTTTTCTTTCTTGTTCTCTGTCCATCTGTCAGTCTGTCTCATCATAAGTATGACAGGACGCGGGATTTCTTTGCTGTCAATAGGTTTTCTTTTATTAAGATACTTTTAATGACAAAGAAACACACAAAAAAAGATAAAATGTGAGGCATATATCATTCCTCTTTCTCACATGTACATGTATAAGTACATGGAAGTACATCTGCTGATAGTCTGACACTTCAGAGATTCCAGTTCATCAGGGTGCCAACCGAAGTAAGACTCCGGAATACTGGAAAACAGCTCTGCTTTTCCTGTTCAAAGGGCAGGTACATTCTTTTTGAGCTTTTTATATCAGTCTGTTGCTTCCCAGTAGAGTACGATATGTATTAAAATCCAAAAATTCAAATTTTGGTCGTCAAAGTATACATGTTTTAGCGCCAAAATGCCTTCTAAAGTCCTTCTAAAAGCGTTTTCCCACATGACCCAATAAAGGTTTCTGAATGATGAACTTGCTGCATATATATCGATTAAACCCCAAAATACAACCCAGCCAGTAGCCACAGAGACACACTGAGCACTGCTGCTGTTTAAAGTTAAAGAGATAAATAAAACATTTAAAACAAGGTCTGAGATAAGGCCTTTGAACAGCTGAGGTAAAGAAGCTAATTTTAAGGCATTTTGTAGATTGTTCCAAGTGTAAGGTGCGTTGTAAGAGGATGACATTGTTCCTATTTCGGTTCATACATGGAGTGTAAAGCAACAACCTATTCTGTGAGCAAGTACAAATATCATGTGACTTTAGGGTTAAAAGATATTAAATTCAGGGTGGTAATATCTGATGTAAAGCTTTATGAATAAAAAATAATGCCGATCTCGCCTCACCGCCAGGGATGGCCAGCCATCTTTTTGGTACGGAGTACAGTGGTGGGTACTGTAAGGATTGTTAGTTATACATTTTAAGGCTGAGTGGTACACATCATCCAGTGAATTCAATGTAGAAAAAGCTTTTTCTACAGTACATAAATAACAGCCCCATAATCCAAAACAGATAAAAATAGTGATTAAACAATTATTTTTCTCTTGTGGCGTAGCAATTTTTATTTCTATACAGAAAACCAAGTATTGTTCTCAGTTTACCAATAAGTGTTTTAATGTGATGCTTAAAACTGAGATTATTGTCCACCCAGGTGCTAAGATATTAATATTGGGTGCCTTTCTCTATGCATATGCCATTAGCAAAAATAATGTACAGCATCCATTTTGTTTTGTCTGTGTTTAACACTAACTTATTTCTATGTCATTTATATTGGAGTGAATCAAATTAGGATTGCAGATGATCAGTGGCTGAGTGGGGAGTGGTTGCAGTACAATATAAAACTGTGTCGTCTGCATAAAGGTGGAATTTGCAGGATTCAGAAGAGGGGTTAGTGTTAGGGTTAAGGTCACAATATTATTTATGTGAATTGAGAACAATACTGGACCTAACACTGAACCTTGTGGAATACCTTTACCTAAATGCTTACATGAACCTAAACGCTAACATCAGCAGTTAGCATGCTGATATGCCGGTAGAGGCTTTAGGGATTATTGACTAAGGATCTCCATCTTATTTTTTAAGTGTTAGTCAAATTGCATTTCTTCTTATTTACTGTACGACTGCAGAGGTTTTTACAAAGGGGTAATGAAAGAAAAGCACAGCTGAAAATTGCTGTTCAGAGGTCCAAAATATGGGAAGAGGAATTTGATGTATCACTGCTGTCTGATTATTGCCAGATATGAATCAAATGATTAAGTATTTTTCTTTATTGTGTTTTTTGTTATGATCATATCAGTTGTGTAAGATGTCTCCTCTCTTCTTGACTCACTGTATCAGGGTACTAAAGAGCATGCACGACGTGTTTTTCTTCCTCTAGAAGAGGCGACCTGTTGACATTGTTTCTTGCACAACATGAAAAACAAACATCATGATATAATCTGCCACTGTAAACACAGCGCCTTCACTTATGTCAATGTGCCAAGTTCAGCGTTGTCTTGTCAGTGTTGCATTGCATGATGTTCAGCCTCCTGTCAATCACCCACAAGAAGAAAATCGAAATCTCCAAGAAATAATCCCTTAAAACATGCTGCCACACAATCATCTACATCAGATTCATGTCTTATTATTTATCCTTCTACTCCAGGACTGCAGTTCATGTCATACTAAGTACTCACATTTGCATTTTTTTAAATGACAAAAAAACAGCGAATGTTTAAAAAATCTCATTAGCATGCACCGCAGAACATTGGGAAATGTAACCAGGAGAATTAAAAAGATTAAACTAATTTCAAATGAAACCGCACAGTTTAGGGTTCAGTGCCTTGACGTTTGGCAGTGTTTAGCACCATAGATATAATACCTGCCTTCCTCCAGTGGCCAACTAACAGCTGGAATCCATCCTCTTGTTGGTGCCAGGAATCAAAACACACAGCTTTTAATTAATACTCAGCCTTTTAACCTCAATGAGAAGCTGGCACCCTGCAGCATGACCAGCTGACTGGCAACAGTCTGTACCTTATTAGGTTGGATTGACGATGGGGATGAAGGCCGGAGTAATGGATCCTGGTGTTAGTGCAGGTCATCTTTCAGCTGGCCCAGCTGAATAAACCCTGGGATTTCTGCGCATTAGCAAGTCCAGGACCCAACGGCTTGTCTGCTCAGCCTCAGGTTTCATGCAGCATCCTTGCCCTGGGCCATCACACTGGGTGGGACAAGGAATGTAATGAATGAACAAAATGTTAGGAGACTTTTCTTTTCATAAGCGCACTAATGAGGAGAATCCAGAAAAGGCCATTAACCCTTATTAACTTCCCTCATTTAAAAAAATGCACTGGCTTTTTTCCATTTACTACAAATCACATATATGTTAACATACTGCCAGTGAGAACCATCTGTCAAAGCTGCATACTGAATCCATTTATTTAGGTTTAGGCACAAAAAACCATTAGTTATTGGGTTAAGGAAAGATCATTGTTCATTCTTTTACTTCAGTAATGTTAGAAAGACATTATGGTTTTGTTAAAATGACTAATTTCTTAAGGGATAATAGTCATAGTTGCATGAGCACTGTCTCATCACAACGATCATCATTTCTGTTTCTAATGTCATCAGAGGTTCATCAAAAATGCAAATAAAAAACCTTAAATCAATCAAAAATGTAATTTGTATAAAAATGACATTTCTACTAGGATGTTCAGTTTGGAGGGTCAACGTAAGCTGAGCGTTTCAAATAACCAAAACTATAATCAGAAACAATTTGCTCATCAGTCTCAGCTCAACTTAAAAAAATCTACAGAGTAGATAAGACAAGGTATTGTACCAGAAATGTGCGCCTGCACATTTTTAAATGGCCACCTCAGTACTAGAGCAGATGATGTAGGCCGGAAAGGAACTATAATTTCCCTCCAGGCTCTCTCCTTTTTTCTGTTGTGTATGAACAGTATTGCTGAAGCATGAATATGTGTATCTGCTTGTTCCCACTCATGTCTTTTGCAATGACTTTGTTTGTAGGCAATCAAGTCTAAATGAAACTGAATTGGCTTCTTGTTCTTTACAGCCTATATGTATCTGCCACAGTGTACATCAGTTTCCTAGGTTACTAACGGCGCTTTTCCACTACACAGTTCCAGCACGACTCAACTCAACTCGGCTCGACTTGACTTGGGTTTTTTTGCGTTTACCACTAGAAAGGGAAAGTACCTGGTACCTGGTACTTTTTTAGTACCTGCTCCGGTGAGGTTCCAAGCGAGCCAAGCCGGTACTAAAATGTGACGTCAACAGACTGCCGGCCACTGATTGGTCAGAAGAGTTGTCGCTGGAAGAGTCATGAGCCGTCCCACACAAGAATCAAACCCAGCATTTTTAAATACCGGCAACAGCGTTACAGCCATACGGCTCAATTTTCTTGCTTTGTGTGTGACAAAAAGCCACATAGAGCAGCAAGTACACCACTGCCTCAATGTCCTCCATTGTTTATGTGTTTTGTGTCATGGCAGTTTCGCGGAACCGTGCTATGACGACCCATGTTGAGAAGGTACCTTCTTGTAATGGAAAAGGTTGTTCCTGGAACCGTACCGAGGCCATATTAACAGGCCATAATCAGGGATTATAAGGAGTTATAGAGAAACTTAGATGAAAATATGTTCTGGGTCTGTTGTACCACCTGCTAACAGATACAAGCCTAAGCCCTGATTGAGATTTGTGAAATCTTTAGAGGTAATGAACAGTTTTAACAAATTTCAAACATGATGTAAAACGCTTAGACTAGATTAACCATTACATACTGTTCTGGATCAAATTTGACCCATTTTTCACATTTTAGAGCTGTAAAAACACCTTATGCACATTTGTTTTAGCCAGACTTTTCCTAATGTGTACTTGTGAATGTATTTTTTCCACAAGGTTAATCAAGCAGAAGGATTAATCAATCATTTATTAATGATTGATGGGGAATTTATGAAATATGAGTCAGAATATGAACAGTATGTAAGGGTTAACACAGTCTAACAGCAGCAATTTGTTATGTCATCCTTTTCTTGCTTTTTTCTTCTTTGTTTTTTTTAACTTTATTGCCATTCATAAACATTAACAGGCAATTTTAACCGTAGAGAACTAAATCACCTTACGGTAGGGCTTCATTGCACACATTTGTAGGCTACATACAAATAAAATAACGCTGCATAAGGTCAAAATAAACACGATACGTCCATACATCATATAAAGAATGAAAGTCTTAACTTAGGTAGAGAATAAGAGGCATCCATCTCATTATAAATATAGGTGTTCTTAGTTGTAAGAGCACAGTCATATTTTCTATCATGTCTGATATTTTTTCTACCCATTGTGCTATCACGGGAGGGTTAGGCTTTATCCAGTTAATAGTAATAATTTTTCTTGCTATCGTCAACATAATATGCATTATATAGCACTGATCAATGGTATGCCGGGGTTCAGGTGCTTTTTCCGTCATCCTTTTCTGTCTTCATAAAGAGATTGTGAATTGTCTGATCTGTGAATCACCTTCAGCCTTCTGTTCTAATTGTAATACTTGTTATCGCAACTTTTACTTCTTTGCTTTCTTTGTAAATGTAGATACGCTCAAATTGTAGGAGTGCAGAATGACAGGAAGAATTTTTTGTTTGTGCATGTAGAGACATGAACAGTCAAGGTGAGAGTACTTCTAGGCTGCTCTGAGGTAGGGTGGGGGCAGTGATCAGGGGCAACAGCTAGGAATTTTTTCTTTTCACTTGCCCAGTAGTGAGTGTGAGTAATCCAATCTTTGCACAAAGAGCGATATAAAAACCAAAGCAAAGCATATAAAAAGAGCAAAGCACATAAATTAGACAAACAAAAGTTAGGTTCCCTGATACCAAGGTGCATAAAACAACATCTGTTTTAGAGTTCACTTGTTTGCACGGGAATGCATTCTCCATTACATCGCTGGCACTGAATTTCATTGCCAATTTAGACTTGGCATTAACTTCAGTGCTGTTTCTAAGTTACGAGCTTTGTAAATGTTTACCTTTTAAACCTTTAAAACCAGCAACACAGGATTTAGTTTTCAAAGAAACATTTGCTCTTTTTTTTTTTAATGGAATTTTACTGAGGCCCCATTTTTAAAACCCCATAAAACATAAAATGTGATACAGAAATATGTCACGTCTAGAAATATTGTTTTTCATTTATCAGTTTGAATGGATAGTTAAATGTGTTGTATTGTAAGTAATATATGCCTTAATTTGTTTTAGTCGTGGTTTGTATTTTAATTTTAGGTACCATTTCATTCTAATATCATTTTGATCTGAGATGTGTTAACAGCTCCACAAGGTGTGATCTGAGAATCAGATTTTTTGCATTTGACACCATAAAAAATTTAACATTCAGTGGAGTTGGGGATGAGATGATACTATTAGGACGGTATAGTATAGGTCAGTTAAACTTCTGCATATTCGTATGACATGTAGTGTAATTTTATTTAGACAATAAAACATTGACCTTGTATAAAACAAGGAGAAATGCATTGACCGAATTTGAGCAGAATTACTATTTTACACCCATAGTCTATGGGCAGGTAGGTATAACAATAAATTAATGACATAATTCGATTTAATTGGAGTACAAAACACCAGATCACCTTGTTGTGGTCAACATTCTGATTTTGGTGAAACAATCATGGAACATTGAATGTTTCTGTTTTGTCAGTTGCCCTGGTTGAAATGTTTAGTTTTCTAAAGTGTCCAGACTGAATCAGTGACTGAAAGAGAGTAAGAAATGCACATTTCATACTTTACTATATTGGTTATCTATGTAGCCAAATACATTAAGTGTGCTCTAATAAATGCAAATGTCCACACAGAGCCAGAAGTCCAAGTGGGCAAATGATGAAATTTATGTCACACAGTCCCTCACAACTTTGTTCCCTACTATACTTATGATTGCAGCAGGTACTGATGTCATGCTACAGACATTTAGGCTCCCACAATTATAACATTTTGTATTTGTTGCTGATTGGCTTAAGTAAAATTCAGAGTAAGGGTCCACCAACACCGCAGTTGGTTTTGAGGTCATATGAATCCACCAGACAAAGTTTGAACTCTAGTAAAGAACAAAAAGATGAAGGCAGATGGGTATATTCACAACCTCTACATGCATTTCTGTTGAAGTAAGTGGAAGATCACAACTGAAGCTTGAGAGGACATGCTGGGGCAGTCCTGACTCAGGAGTTAGGGTTAGGGTTGTCCACTAATAGGAAAATCCCCAGTTCCTCCAGTCCACATAGTAAAGCATCCTTGTATAAGATACTGATACTGAACTCAAATTTGCTCCCTGTGCCATCGGTGTGTGTGTGTGTGAATGCATAAGGTTGTCCTCCTGATAAGCAGGTTGGTACCATGCATGGTAGCGCCTGCCATCAGTATGTGAATGAGTAAATTTTGGCATGCAGTGTAAAGAACTTTGAGTTGTCAGAAGACTAGAAAGGCACTCTCAGAAATGCAGTCCATTCCATTTACCATTTAGGGAACTGAGTTGAGTCTTAGTTGAGTTCAGCTATCACTATACTCAAAAAACTCAAGCATGATTTTGTTCATAGAAAGAATAAATACAACTAATCTGAAAGACATGAGTAAGGAGACCTTTTATTAATGACACAGAATATTTCTGAGTTGAATTTTTGAGTGACTTTATTTAATGTATTTGTCTTATAATTATTATAATAAATTTACAAAGGCAAAAAAGCTGCATTTGTGGCATCTGCAGAGGGATGTTTGTTGTTTAAAAAAAAAAATTACATTTAAACATTAAGAGTTTGGATTAGATTCTAGCTGCTATCTACTTAAACGTAGCAAGATTATTAGTTTTTGATGATCCCATAATTATCACATATGGTCCCAGCTCTGAGATTGAGAAAACATTATTTCAAAACTGTCTTCAGTATGTTGTAACTTTTATGTAAAGTACAATATTGTTCATCCCTACAACAACACCACAAACACCACCCTCCACAGCAGATCTGTTTTAAAGAACGTACTACATCAACGTAGAGGCTCTCTGACAAATAAACACAGCAGAGGTGACATCCATCTCTGGGATTCAAAAAAAGAGGATAACCATGGTGTCAATGTTTTACACCTCTGATGTTGACTTCAAAGTCTGCAGCAGGGAGGACGTTGGTTTAAGTTCAAGTTAACGATACCTGGACAGGCATCTGTTTGGACTGAAAACAAGGCATTGTGCGAACACAAGCGGGGGCGGGGCTTGAGGCATTTGCTTTGCTTCCTGCCGGGAGATACAAAGAAAACACAGTGGTGAGAGTTGATCAGTGGGGTTAAGTAACAAAAGATCTGCTCTTAAAAATAGAAAAACAAATAGAGGCATAAGAAAGCAGCTTAACTGCTGTTTGCGTGCTCTGATATAGATGAATAACTGCGGTGTTGAGGTTGGGGTCACCTGAGAGGGCTGACAACACGTGTAAAAGAAGAACAGGCACTTAGTTTTGGAGCCACTTTGTTGATCAAAATCGGGTCATAGTCAGTTCACAAAATACCTGAAACTTCACATGTCAATTACCACTAAAGACTCCCTGAAAATCTCCAAAATTAAACTAATTTCTTTCTTTCATCTGTACTATAAATATTTAGCATGTCCAGATTATTTAAACTGGGGTTGCTGGAGCCGATCCCAATGAACATTGGCGTCCAAGGTACACCCTGGACAGGCCACCAGCCATTCACAGGGCTAACACATAGAGAGAAACAACAATTCTCACTCACATTCACACCTACGGGCAATTGAGAGTCAATTAGCCTAACCTGCATGTTTTTGGTCTGTGGGAGAAAGCCAGAGAAGCCACAGGAAACCAAAGCATGAAGGCTCCAGCCGGTCGGCAGGTGTGAACCCAGAACTTTGTTGTTGTGAGGCTGTGAGTGCTTAACACCACACGCACCTAATTTGAATGTCAAAATGGTGAAATATTATTAGTCAATAGGTCAAGAAATAAGTAAAATACATCTCAGTGTTTAAATTTTTTTTTAAATATAATGCAATCTTGGATTTAAATATTTCCCTCACTGTAAACATCATGTAGCATCAAAGAATACGTAGCTACCTAAGCTACCAAAATGACCTGCTTGAAGCAAAAACTGAATAAATTCATTAAACATAATCCAGTCTATATGCAAAGTAAAAATTCTAATTTATCCAAAGAACAAAAATAAGAATCATTAAACACTCCTTCAAATCACCAAACAAACAAATGATTCAATTAATGAATAAAAACACGCAACTGCAGTCTCACATTTAGCCAGTAGGACATTTCACAAAAGATTCTAACATTTTTAATCTTCTTGAAGGACTTTATTAAAGAATACATTTAGTGTATTTTTTCCAAAAGTGATCGAAGAGTGATAGAACTCATGGCTGAACATTGAGTATGAAGTTGGAGACGAGACGTTAGCTTAGCGTAGCTTAAACTCAGTAGTTAACATATTGTATGTGTCTCATTTATTACATCCATACACAAATACACCAAATAGAAATGTATAACAGATAGTTTGAGGAGGAGTTAGCTGCTGTACCTTCTTAGCTAAAACTGTTGCAGTGTTGTCTTTTTGTCACAGTATAGTTGCCAGGTCTGCTACCATTGTGTCTGTACCGAAACCGAAGTGTCATTTTCACATTTCTGTTTGGGCATGGATTAAACAGATGAGATTCGTAAGTATGTTCATAAATGAGTTTTACAGCTGTTAGTAGGTGTATATCTGAAATCTGGACAGAGGCATGCTAAAAAAACATACTTGACTGTTGACCATTGACTGTATATCAATATGGATGTCATGACAGCTCCCTGAAAGTTAATCCAAAACATCTTGATTGCCTCATGGCAGCTGGCTGCAGTATTGGTCATAAGTCCCACTTCCTCCATGTTAGCAACTGGGACATAAGCCAAACAAAAAATCAAAGTACACATCAAATAAATTTTTACCAAAAATAGTTTCTGTCATTTTAGGCAGCTCTTTATTATGCTGAAGTTTAATTTAGTTAATTTTTGATTAGTTAGATTTGATGATATAAAAAGGGGATGCGACATCATGATTGACAGCTGTGACAGCTGCTTTCAAACCTCCCAACGGCTGGACAGCTGAGGGGGTGTGTCCCGTGGGCTTGTCATCCTGCCACCCAACTCAACTGCCATCTTGCTCGACATCGCACAAGTAAGATGGCAGCTCCTGGAAAGGACATACTTTGGCTTCACTTTTACATAGTAAAGGGTGGTGGAGACCATGGATGTATTAAAAGGGCTGGATAGGGTTCTGCTGCTAGTCAATTTTTCCCAGTGGCCACTCATGGTATTGCAGTTTTACTGCAACTAAAAAAGCATAGACCACCGCTGTAATAGAGACGTCTGTTAAACTGACGGACACCTCTAACTGCAAATAAGGTCAATTATGACTCTTTTTTATTATGAATATTTGATTCATGGAGGGGGAAGCAGAAGCAAACCCAGGTAGAAACTTTTTTTTGGTCCAGTATCCAGCTCTTATAATACATCCATGGTCCATCTACAGTCAGTGCTTCTCACACAGACATGAGACTGTTATCAATCATCTTACTCATAAACTTCTATTAAAATCCTTTCATTAAAATTCCTTATATCATGACAATATATAGTCTCTTTAATCAACTTGGTTTGAGTGGATGATTGCACTCTATTTGCAAGTATAGCAAACAATACGTCACAGTGTACTTCACACACTGTTTATTGTACAAAGCAGACCTTGGTGTAACTAGACAGCAGATGTGTGTGTGATATTCAGTCACTTAAATGTAAGGTTATACACTCCTGAATGAGATGAAAGGTCATGTATTATAAGCTCTAGTGTATTTCACATTGATTTATTGAAAATGGCCTACCTCTGAAACCTCTGCCTCAAGACTTCAAAGTACTTGAGGATATCTCTGTCAGGGAATCCTCTGGGGACTGATGTTAAGACAGCAAACAAGAAGGAGGAGGCAAAAGGAGAGAAGTAATTAAAAAAAAGAGAGAAAGAGGAAAACAGGGGTTCTTCCACTGATAAAAACCTTTTGAACTTTGCCTCTGGGGAAAAGAAAGAGAAGGCAGGGATGGAGGAGATGATTACACACACATACACAGTCACACTCAGGCATGCGTGTTTTATGGCCGTTGGAGGGGCAGTAAATAGTGGCCTGTTGTGCTGTGTGGATGGACAGCAGAGAGACCATGAGACCAGATGTCTGATTTCACAACTTACAGCTAACACACATGCACACACACACAAAGATCTCTCACAGGTTTCATCAAACAGATGTACAGCACTCAATCTGATAGGTACCTGTAGTTTTTCTCTTTCCTGTATGTGTGTAGAGTGCCAGCAGCAACCGGTGCTCTTCCTGAACACAGCTCCCTCTCATTCAAGCACAAATCTGGGTGTGAATTATGCCATTAGCTCGGCCGAGACGTGTTTACTCCTGAGCCACTTCCCAGAACTTATCTAATTTATTCCCTGACTTGCCAAACTCTCAGGCCAGAGAGAACTCAAGCGAATGAAGGCAAGGCATGAAAACAGAGCTTTGAACAAAACTGCATCTGTGTCTTTGGCTCCAACACCAAGGCCTTGACAGATGTCAAGATTTCTGTGAGCAAATATTTTAAAGGTATTCAGAGCAGTTGAGAGGTCTTAATAGAGGTGCAGTGGATGATGGGGAGAGTTTGTGTGGCTCAAGCAGAGCTTTTAAAGCCAGTTTTTCTCAGTCATCCTCGGCTTTACATTACTAATAATATCCTAGTACAGCATGATAACTGCATGCTAATAAACGTCAGCTGATAGCTGTCAGAGTGACCTGTCAAAACCAATTAGAGGCTACTTCCATCCAGGATTAAATGGAATTTGAGATTTGCAAATGTTAGGTGTTTCTCAAAGTGAGCAGAGTGAGCTATCTGCAATCTTTGTTGAAGGTGCACAATAAGCTCAGGATTAACTGTGTTTTAATAGCAGAAAGGCCAAACTGAGGTCAGCTTACATATGTTTTCAGTTTTAGAGTTGCAATATCTCAGCTTTTGGAATGTCCTTTTATGATTATCCCAATACCAACCTCTCACCAGTTTGTTTCTTACAATATCATGCAAGTAATGAAGACTCATAATTATCTTTACACCCTTCCTTTGACAGCTGTTAGACTGTTTGTCTTTCATGTCTGAGAGATTATTCTGATTTGTTTGGGAATTTGGTCTACTGCTGATTGTAACTCTGGAGCGTGCACACTCAGACCAAGGCTTCAGCACTTATCCAAGCACACAGCCACTCTGAGAAGTGCCCTCCTTAACTTTATTATCTGTGAATGAGACATGTAACAGTTTGTTGCATCCTGTTGGTTGGTCATTTGAGCACTTGTCCTCTAAATGATCTTAGCAAGTCCATGCCTCCCTCAGAATTTGATTCATAGCTAAATCCAAACCCTCTTGCCGAACAGAACATTGGTACTGACTCTGCAAAACCTCGGATTACCTTCACCGACGTCAACTGCCAATGTTCTTTGATTGATTATTCCCACAGCATCCATGCATGCCAGCTGCAGTGGTTAAGGTATGCTGAAGTTTAGGCAACTAAAACCACTTCAGTAAGTAAGGAAAGATCATTGTCATGGACTGTTGGTAGGAAACACTCAAAAAACATTGAACATTGGCATTGGGTTTTAAATTCTTACTGCAGAATTTTCTAAAAAATCCTAGGGAGACTGCAATAACTATCAATGTCCTTGCTAGTGAAAGATTAAACTTTATTATATTTTAAATAGCTATGGATAGGTCATCAGAAAAGTTACAAGATGGGAACATACAGGACTTCCTACATTGGCACTGAACAATAGAGTTGGAAGTAAGTCATTGGATGCAGTATAATCAAATATGGATGTAATCCCTATTCAAATAACAGCAAAAAATGAATTTTATTAATTGCTTATGGAGAGCAGTGGAGAAAATTGCCACATCAGAGAAAACGCCACAATGCCTGGAGATAACCATATCCATATAACCTTACAGCCCATGTCAAATGCATTGTATTTGCAATGTATTATATTGCATTATACATGTATTTTTACCATTCAACTTTTTGTACTAATTTCAAGTACGGGTGTAAGACTATAGAATTCAAACTGAACAGTATATCATTAAATACCAATATACAGTCATTCTTTTTAATGGCTCTTCTTCCTTCAATTCCTCTGTAAAGAAGTTCTGTACGGTCTGAATTCATTACACAGACAGACTTTAAGTATTAATTATCATATTAGAATTTCTGATGAAACTTGAGCAGAAAAACTCTGTGGTGCTGATCATCACAACACAGCTCTCCTTCTCTCTCTCTCTCTCTCTCTCTCTCTCTCTCTCTCTCTCTCTCTCTCTCTCTCTCTCTCTCTCTCTCTCTCTCTCTCTCTCTCTCTCTCTCTCTCTCTCTCTCTCTCTCTCTCTCTCTCTCTCTGATGTTGTTTTAGTTCATTGAGCCATCAGCACAATTTGTGCGCTGGCCCACAGGGAAATCTCCCAAGACTAGTGATGGCCATTTCATCATTGTCGGTCAGGAATAATATTTATTTCTCCTAAACTGTCCATTAAAATATGTTCTCTGAAAATATTTAAGGTAGGATTTTAATTTTAATTCAATTTAGTCTCATAAACACGTAAAACAAAATTTCTACTCAAAATTCAGGCAGTGACCTATTTGATGCACACGTTGGATGGTTGTGGATGGGTGTAATGACTTCAATAATATGTAAACTTAAGTAATTCTGATGTAATTTATCATTTTTTAACTAATAATAGACATGATCCACTGTATTCTCAAAACATCAAAGCATCTTTTAATTTTGAGGTGAAAATATAACCTGATCCAGTCTCAAGATGATGACTTCATCACTAATTCATGACTGATGTAGCTCTGAGGGTCAGCTAACTGTCAGACAAATGTCTGAGCGTGACGCTGGCCATCTGGCTCTCTGTGCGACAGCTCTTGAAATGTAAAGCCCTAGATCCTAATGGCCCAGTGTGGTGAAGCAATTATTAATTTATAAGGGACTCAGCCTGAATGGGGGTTAGATGGGGGAAACATGGCCAAACACATGTAGACCACATTTGATCCACTCGATGTGTGCGGGAAGAAAGGGCTAAGTGGGGCAGATGTGTGTACAGTCCTCAGAGTGAGGATCAAGGATATCAGCTGCCAGACGGGGAGTTCTGTGCCTCAGGGAGCTTCTATTGTATCAGTATAGAGAAGGCTGCATGGAGGTCTGCTGAGAGGACAGTGGGGAATGTCTTCATACATCAGCACCCACTTCTCTCAAGAGTACAAACAAAGTTTATATCCATGTTTAAGATCAAGACAAATATTTTCTAGCATTATAATTTTCATATCCATACATTGTTCACCAGAAGAATGTACAGTAAGTCCAATATTCACTCATCTTTTAGCATTGCTTTGGTCTCCACCATCTCTGGCCTTAAGCAGCAAGCAGAATAGAATAGAATAGCATAATGTGTCCAACCTCAGGTGGTGAGAAGACATCTCATCAGCGTGCTCTTTTCTACCATCCTGTCAATCCGTTACTTCATCAGCACCCAAAGAAAGAATGTCTTTTTCTGTAGCTCTAAGCATGAACACTTCAAGATGTAGTGCTCCGCAATCTCACTGTCACTACATAAGCTAACACTAGCAGTATCACCTGCTGGAGGTTGTCACACACTCGTCCTCGGCAATGGCCTTTTCTTTTTGGCCCTGCTCTCTCCTGGAATCAGCCTGCTCACCTGTCCTGACTCTTTCCTCCTCCTCTTCATTTATCGGTGGATTGTAAATGTTATCACTGCGGTTAGACACACTAACACCAACAGGATTTCATGTGGCAGAGGCATCTATATTTTGCAATCATCAGCCATGAGTTTTTTTTCATTTCCTCTGTGACCTTTTCCACTCCACCATTTGTATAGGCTAGTTACTTTTACTCAATTTTTTCCATCTTGATTTGCTTATTTCCTACTTGACCTCTGACATTCAAGTGGATGCATCCATTGAAGGGGTGGTGAGAAGACGATGGCAGCACTTCTTGTACCTGACGTATAGTACAAGTATGGCAATTGGGACCAGGCCGGAAGGTTGAATTTTTTTCCCCCACATTGCTGCTGGCTTTGTGGCCCAGTAGATGGACCGGCCAGTCTTGCATTTGCCAGAATTTCCAGATTGCCAGGCTAAGCCTGGTTGGAAGGGTTGAAAATAGTTTATCTGGTTGATGCCATTTTTCAGTCCTGATTTTTGTCTTTTTGAGCTCATCTGAGGCCACTACTATACATCCGTCCTCTGGGTCAGGCCATACAAATGATAAAGAGTACATATAACTGTAGTATGGTCACATACAACTTAACTATATTTGCATCTGCATGTCATCAACATTAAGGACTGACATTGAATTATTTCCAACTTGATGTTTCTTAATAAGGTAAATTAACCTGCATGACTTGAACATTTCCAAAGCTATTTCTGGATTTGTAGTATAGCTCCAAACTAAAAGGTCTTTCATGAAATGTCTTTACATAGGATTGGCATTTTCAACCATCTGAGTAAAATAGTCACAGACACTGGAATTTAGGTGTTTATTGACCATTGAGAAACAGTCTAGTGTTGACCTTGATGGGTTATAATATTTATTTTGTGCAAAATGTGATTGAAATATGGGAGAAATGACACCCCTGGAGAATGCTGGAATATGGACATGGGGATGGACTAGATGGACCGACCCAGCAAAATAGTCAGCAGGTAAGATCTCACAACACGTGCATGGGTGTGTGAACACATGTATTTTTTCTCAGTTCTTATCTGCAGAGCAAGCTCAATAAGCTCCAGTTTTCATGTGGGCAAGTTTGCATTAAGCCTACTTCTTACAGCCAGCAGAGTTTTCAGATTCTGCCAAGAGTTCCCGATGTCTGTGATTAACTAAGTGTTAACAGTGAATGGGATATATGGGCCAACAGTAACAACCTTGCCTCTCTCTTGTGCTTTCTGTCCAGTTAAACTCTTCCATCTTCCTGTACAGTCACAGAGAAGCCCAGCAGCACGTGTGATTGTTCTGCAGGACTATGTGATGCGGTTGCCACAGTTAGTTGGTGTGGATCCACCAGTAACCACACAAGCCAAATACTGTACACTTCAACTTTAGACACACTTTCAAAGTAAAAAAACAAAAAAAAACACAAAACATATCTCCAAGGATAAGATGGCACATCATTTATATGGAAACTGCAGGTGCATATGCCAAAATATACCAAATAATTTTATAACATCAAGAGAACAATTTCAAACAAAGCCAAACCACATCGACACAGGGAGATTTACAGTTTCTAAAATAAAATAAAACAAGGAAACGGTGCCATACATATTAGCTTTTTAACAGGTGTATCTATTTTCTTCTCTTCAGTGATATTATAATGAATTGTTGATCACCTTCAAGCTTTCAGAAATAGTGGTTTACAACCAAAACTGTTACTATATGTTATCTGCATGTGTTTCTTACACTGTTAGTTTAGTTTAGTTTAGTTTAGTTTAGTTTAGTTTAGTTTAGTTTAGTTTAGTTTAGTTTAGTTTAGTTTAGTTTGGCCATTAAACTCAAATACACACATATAAATAAAGTATATAATCATATGTCTTTGTTCCTTGTCCTTCATCTCCCTTAGAAATAGTGACAAAAAGGGCAAAAAATCTAAGTAAAAATTAATAATATTTGCTTATACAACCTACCTATTAGTCATTCAATAGATCCCTATGTACATAACAAACACAACGCATTTATAATAATTGGCTATTATATAAGGCAAATCTAATTATACAGTGAAAATATACACATTTATACACATATTTCCTTATATATGCATGGTTATATATCCCCAAAAGAGTTCGGGTTCTATCTTAATTTAATTGTGGTGTTCCTCAAGGATCCATTCTTGGCCCTTGGTCAGGTCCTGCAGAAACATTACAATATACATAAAGTAGCATGGTGTGCATGTTTTTTATTTTTTCTTGCCTGGACTGCTGTAATGCACTATATTCTCAAACATCTCTCTGCTGTCCAAATTGTTATCCAAAGTATGAACATCGTATTTATCATGCCTACTGTGCATGATTCAAAGTCAGGTTTGCATCTGATAACCAACAGTTCTGTGTGAAAAAGAAAGGTCAAAGTGGTAGCATGAATTAAAATTCTTGTACTTAAGGCCAAATCATACTTTGGGCTCCATTAAAAGCTTGTTCAAGCACTGGGGATAAATATTGTCAACTACTGTGAATTGGTATGCAATATATAGCTGTTTTTGTTACAGTGTTTGCAATATGGATGCAGTTATGTCAAGCTTGAATCATTTTTCATTAAGTATTATTTTGTCTTCCCCTTGTAAATCTTCACACAAACTATGCATCATTGAGAGCAGTAAAATGACGAAAGGCTGAAAGAAGAGGGTCTTTAAAAGGGAAAAGTCATAAATTAATACTCTTCTGGAACTAGAACTGATTTATGTTTCTGCTGAGGGTTTTGTGCTGTGTGATGATCACTGAGTAGACATTGTTGTTTACTTTGGGATTTACTGCAACATCACTTGCTACACGATGCGGGCCAACAGTACAGCTGCGAGGCACATCAACAGGGAGCCATAAAATCTTTACATACTCCATATACTGTAGTAGCACTTTTTAAGCCAAGAGTAAGAAGTTGTTTCCATGAGACAATAAAGTAAAAAAAAAAAAAAAAAGAAAAGAAACACCAGATACATTTTTTTAAATCACTGTAAGCATAAGTCACATAAGACGTAAACTGTCTCCATTCAGGAGTTTGTCATGAAACGATGTGTTGTTTCCTCTCTGGCAGGTTATCCAACCAGGTACTGAGCAGCTCACAGAGCTCAAAGGACACTATTTACCAGAAAGTAACTGCTACCTTGAGCACACCCCCAACCACATCCACTACCACTCAAACACACACACACACACACACACACACACACACACACACACACACACACACACACACACACACACACACAACCACACACACACACACACACACAGCTAAAACCACAATCTCTGCCACACACACAATCCTTTGACCACAAGCACTAGTAACAAGTAAGTAGCACAAGTAACTGCTACCTCGAGCACACCCCCAACCACACACACACACACACACACACACACACACACACACACATACACACACAGCTATTTTGTCAGGCTCAGTGGCTATCCAGCAGCTGTGGGCAGACACAGTGCGTTTGTGTGAGAAAGACATGAGAGTTTGTTGCTACATCTCTGACTGGGTTTAATAACAATAAGCCAATCCCTATATTAAGTCGAAATGAATTCAACATTTTTTTTTTTTTAAGAAATCAGTGTATATTATTATATGGTGTACTTTTAAGTTGGTTTTGAATACAGGCACTTATTTAATCAAAATTATTACCAAAATTTAGAAAATGAAGTCTAAGTTTCAGACATTGTTCTGATGTGACAGTGCCTCTGAATTAGTGTTCTTCAGGGGCATGGCTTCAGAATGCCTGTTATGTGGTTCTGTGTTGGTACTGTATTTTGACTGTTGTAATATCTATGTTTGTATATCACTTTAATTCCAATCACCACATAAGCAGTTAACCAGCTGCATGGCAGACGTTGTCAGCCATTGCTTATAATTCCTGTTTGTGATTTCCTTCCATTGCTCCTCTAGACCGCACAACTGTGTCATTCAAGTCATAGTGCTGAGGTTACAGTACTGCTTGTAGGTGCATGTGTTTTTACACTCTGATCATCTGCAGTATGAGTGGACCCCATAAAACATTTAGACATAACTAGCAATAGTAAAACTCTTTCTATAAAGTGTGACAAACACAACAGTGAGGATGTGGTAGCTGCAAAGTGGTTGCCATTTGTTGAAGAGGCTGGTTCTTACCCATTAACTTTGTATAAATATGGACAATGTGTCTTCACTTTCTACTGCTATTCAAAAATGAAACCAAAATACCTCCTTTCTGGGAGCTGCCATCTTGCTTGTGTGATGTCATTTGGAGCCAGAGCCTGCGTAGTAGAATCTGCCGCCGGATGGAAGTTTGAGAACGGCTGTCACACCCCTTTTTTGTATTGTCAAGTAACTAATTAAAAACAAACTAATTAACAACAGAAAAATGAGCACTTGTACAAACATCAACATGATACCTTAAATTGATAGAAACCATCTTAGGGACAATTTATTTGACGTATACTTTGATTTTTTAGTTTGGCTCATGTCCCATTTGCTAATGTAACATGGAGCTGGACAGCCAGCCACCAGTGGGCGATTGAGATGTTTTGTCTTTACTTTTGGGGAGCTGTCATGACACCCATCTTTATAAAGAGTCAATAGTCTTACCTAATATGAGCTTGTGAATTGGCAGAAGCCACAACGGAGTAGAAATATGGACACTTGAGAGGGATGTGATGCACTTAAGAGTATTTTTTGTTGAGGCCATGATGGACAATGAAGGACACTTTGGTCCCTGAAGTATTTTGATTTAGTTTCACCTCAACTAACTTTAAAAAACAACAGTACAATAACCTTGCTTCAATTAAATACTGTATAAACATAACCAAATGATTAAATCATGCAATATCTGGCCAACAAATGAGGAAACAAACGTTTTTGACACCGTGCTAGAAAAACAACTCCCTCCAATACTAAAGAAGCATTGCAGTTCCATACACAGCCCTGATCTCAAAACAACTCAATACTGAAGCCCTTTCACTAGGTTAGAAGACCGACCTCATTCCCAGCTGTGGAAATTTGTTTCTGACGATTGTTGGGAAATTGTTTTTGAGAGCTAATCCTGTCCCGCTAAATGCACAGAACGGGATAATAAGGACAGAAATACAGCAAATGAGAGGCCATGATGATGATGTCATAGGCAGACCACTCTCCTTCCACTCGTTGGAAATCGGCTCTACCATAATGTTTTCATTTCCAAAGGATTACTTCAAACATAGCGGGCCCCGGGGCCTCACCTCTCTCCCCTGTGGACGCCGAGAAAGAGGAAGGAAGCCCAGTCCAAGGAGATTATGATGAACTATGACCTGAAGTTAAAGAATCTCAGGTGTTTGGTTTTGTATGTGTGTGTGTGTGTGTATGTGTGTGTCTATATGTATGAATACATTACATTTTCAGGATGCTTAGCTGCTTACATGGTCTACGTATCCAATCCAGTCTATCCACAATTTAGAACACATGTAGATAAAATACATAAAATGTAGCAAAAATGTGTTTAAAGAAAGTCCGATGGGAATAGTGTGTTGGTCTATGAAGTTGGACTGATGCCTTAAACACATTTAAACACTGGGTCAGGAAAGCACCATTATAAGTACAATGAATGACTTTTTAAAGTACCATAATCTGTTTTTCGGTCAGAGGGGTAGAACTCCACAAGAAGCTGAACATCACCCACACATTTAATGCATTGAATAAGTAAATATGGCTGATATGTTACCCTTTTACACATCCAGAACAACATGAGCATTCATTTTGACTCGTGTTTCTGGCAACCTGACCATTCAGTCTCCATACAGATCTGTTTTGATGTTTTCGCTAACTCCTGCACAAGTTCTGCTTTAGCTGCTAAATCCTCCAGCTGATTGCTAACTCTGTTTGTCTGTTGCTGTCCTTGCTGGGCAGTGTACAGTGAGCCTGTACCCCACTCAACCAGGGGGCACTGGTTCTGATTTTGACCTCCCAACCATAGTTCCTATCTTCAAGAAAATCTCTACAACCAAAGTAATCTTCAAAAATGTCATAATTGCCACTTTTAAATACCAGAGTCTGATTGAAAAACATGGCAACATTAGGAGAGAAGAATTTAAAATTAAAATCAGGGACAAAGAAACAGGCTCACTAATATATGTATTACACATTTCCTGTCACATCTACCTAATTTGCCTGGTTCTTGGGAATGCATGTAGAAACCAGCAACTCTTCTGGTTCCCACATTTTGGAGTTCCTGATTTCTTTAAAAATCCCTCTATCTTCTGGATCTGTCTGTGGGACAGAGCCTCATTAGTGGAAGCTGACCTGCCTTCGCTCTCAGACAACTTGTATTTACCCTCCATTGTGTTCCCGCGCTGACAACTGAGGTTTCCACAGCTGGATGTTGTCTGCTGGAGGTTAGCTTATTGTCTAGTGGACTATTTACTTCATAAAACCTTGTTTTCTCAAGAGGTTATCAGTGACCCACACATTCTCTCAGTCCGTCTGCCCACACACACTGGCTCACCTGGTTGGGGAGACACAGCATTCACTCAAGCAATTAAAAGTGACACTGCTGCACTTTTAAACCTTCTGACGTTGTCTTTTGTTCTGGATCTATGAGCCAAAACTCTAAGAGCTGAAATTTTGAGCACTTTGTCTCGACTGAAATACAACGAGATCCATGCTGAGTGGCGCAAGCATTCTTTTTCAGAGTGCACACACACACACACACATACACACACACACTGAGAGCCTGCACTGTTTGTCCTCATTATCTTTGCTTTGAGTTCCTGTGTTTGTCCAGCTTTTACGGCGGTCAAAGGTCAATGGTGTACAACGTGCCTGGATGAATAGAGAAACAAGGCTTTTCAAGGTTGGCGAGTTTGTAGTTTTCCTGGAAAATGTGAGCTGAGAACAAAAGCTGAGGGATAGAAAGAGGAAAACTGTACTTTAAGCTGAATGAGAAACAAACATTTGACATCTGAGGTCTGTTAAGGCAGCGTGAAGAGGACATAGCAGAGAAGTGTTAGTTTGTGTAGAGATAGGTTATGAGTTGACACATCGTGGAGTCATGCCTTTGCTGCTGTTGATTGAGTTTACCCAAGCTTGTAAAAGGAGCTGATCAAAGACTGGAAATGAAAATACCAGTTAACACAAACAACCACAAAACATGTCAGGGCTTTCATCTTTATTTTGTCACTTGCACAAGAACATGTACGACTGAATGATCATAAGCATGAACTGAATATGAAGGCAAAAGCACGGATTGAGTTGCATGTTGTCAATCACAGCGCTGGAAAGAAAGCACACCCGACTTTCATTTCCAAAACAAGCTGAATGAAGGTAGCTGAGGAAAAAGGAGTTCGCCTTACATAATGCTTTTCCACATCCTGCCAAAAAAGGTTAGCTATTTGATTCTAAAAATACAATTTAAGTCACTTAGGAAGGTGCTTCCTTGCTGTGGTTACTTGCCTTCCACGTTAGACCGATGGTTTAAAATTATGCCACGCTGTTCGCACCATTCACAGGAACTCTTTAAAGGGGTATAAGTTGTTTGGTTTGAGTAACTGTAGCTGGTGTTGGGCATTATGTGGCTTCCCTCTGCACTCGGAGGCCTTCACGCAGGAAATTGTGACTCCAATTTTAGGATAGCCCATCTGAAGCAGAGGGATCATGTTTGAGGAGTTACCGAAATGGCACTGTAGGTATTAAATTAAAGATAGTAGACCTTTCTTCAGAGATATTGAGAGAAAGGGAGATGTTTTAACTTGAGATATCTCAGTTGCAACATTCTGGATGATGTTGGGGATATAAAAGCTAGATGTTGGCACACATTGGAGACCCCATGCTGTGGAAAGATGGTGGAGGTGGGGAAGGGGGGGGTTGGTGGACGAGACGAAGTGGCTCCCAGCCGGAGCCTCCATCCCTGCTCAATGACCCGATGGTGTGAGTCAAAGCGTCACCTCTCCTCCTATTAATAGACTGCTCCTGTCCATTTGGAGAGACTTGAATGGAAAAGACCACAGTGAAAATGTGTGTGTGAGGCCAAGGGGTAAGGTAATATGACATTACAAGCAGAGAGCGACTATCTTGAACCACATCACACGGCTGTTCTTGTTAGCTTCAGTTAGTCATTGAGCTTTCAGACTCCTTTCCCATCATGTTTGCCATAAAAATGTTTTTACAGGGTAGTAGTATTGAGAATCAACTAACATATTGTTTGCCTGGGTCTTTTCATGGGATTTCTTAACAAGACAAATAATGTCAGCCATATCCTATGCAAAGCCATTTCCCATAATGGAAACTATGTGATCAATCTGATAAGACCAAGACAGTAAATTATATAATTTGACACCTGGTGATTTGGTGTTCCTGCTCATCTGATATCCCATCTACAGAGAGATTACGTTCAGTGAAATGAGCAAGAACATAACATGAAACCATAACATCTGAGCTTTGCAATAAAAATACTCTGGTCAATGACATCTAAAGCTTTCTTTGTCACCTAAATATATTAACCATTGATGAGTCATGTGTACTAATACAACCCAAGTAGAGTACCCCGGTCTAAAAGCATGCTGTGTTTTTATGAGTAATCAATTTCTACTAAAATAATTTAACTTTTGATCAAAAATGATATTTTCAGGTATCTTACTCAGCACAGGGAGTATTCTGATAGGGCTACAATTGAGCCAGTAAAACCTGCTTTTCCATCTTTGGTTTAAGGGTGGGATTTCAGACTCTTTCCATAGCTCTGGACAGGTCCCACTGAGCAGGCATCTATTAAAAATATGGTTTGGAAAGCAGCCTATTTGCAGTCTTAAAAAATGTTCCATCCAGATTATCTATAACAAGATATGTGTCATCTGAAAGAGAAAGCAACATCTCCTTAGCAGCGTCATGGTTAACCTACTAATTGCAAAACATGTTTTATCCCTCATAATATTGTTACAAAGATTTTAAGCTGTCTACTTTCTTAATAAAGAGGTTGTAATTAGCTATGTTATAAGGCCAGGTAATGTACTGACCTGCACATTTCAGATACTTTTGAGAATTGTGTGATTTAACTTGATAACCTTCTTTCTCAGTTTAAAATCAGGACATCTATCTAAAAAGCTCCATGATTAATGAACAGCATTAAAAATCTAAGCTCATCATCAATCCATGGTGCGCTAGCGCTCTTTACAGACCTTTTTTCAAGTGGAGCATGTTCATCCACCAACCTCACTCATTTATCTATGAATTTTTTTAAAGCAATGTTTACATCATTTTCCTGACATGCATTAGATCACTTTAAGTCTCAAACAACATTAACAAATGAGTCTGTATTCAATGACCTGCAGTAAACTGTCCGGACCCCATATTTTAGTCTTTCTAGTTAAAGCTCATGTATACTAGTGAAAATATGATCAATACAAGTTGAATTATTAACACCACCAATGGTTGTAGAATTATTGTGGGTTGAGTCACAACCTATGTGATTAGAGATATCTGCCATAGAAATCAATTTCTGTCATAGTGGACAATTTTTAGACAACTAGTAAATATCGAGGTCACTAAGAAGGAAAATATCCTTACTTTCATCTGTCACTCTATATTTTCACTTATTCTGTCCAAATACTTCATATTAAAATGAATATTTTTTGAGGAGAAGGTCCTGGTAATCTCATGAACGTTGTTCCAGAGGCTGCATATATTTAACACTGCAGTGTGAAGAATTTAGTAGCATCTAGTGGAACAGAATTGGCAGAAATTGGATATAATATACACAAAATGTTTTTAGTTAGTGTATAATCACCTGAAAATAAGAATTGTTTTCTTTTTGTTACCTTAGAATGAGACTTTATATTAACATAGGGAGTGGGTCCTCTTCTATTGAGCCCACCACGTTGCACAGCCATGTTTGTACAGTAGCCCAGAATGGACAGACCAAACACTGGTTCTAGAAGGTACCTTTCTTGGCCACTGTAGTTTCTACAATCTCGTAATGGGAGGGTGAGGGGTTTTCATTTTGTTGCAATCTGCAACCTCACTGCTAGATGCTACTAAATCCTACACAATGGTCCTTTAAGTGAGCAAATACCAATCCCTTCCTTGGCAAACTTAATAATAAAGATGTAGTTTTGCTATTTGGACAGATAAAACAAACAAACAGCATAAAGAGTTAAAAACTAGATTAAATCCTTACATAAAAGAAAATTGAACCTTGAAGCGCTTTAAGCCCATGATTGAGTCTGTTCACCCATGAGTGTGGTGACCAGTTTATCATACCTCAGGTTGACTTTATCACCTCTTTCTCTGGCAGCTTTCAACTTGGACAACAGTTGCACAACTTTTCAGAAGTCTTCATCTATATAGATTTTTGCACCCTTTTATTTCTTGAGAAGGAAATTATGGATGTCTTTAAAGTGCAAAAGTTGTACAGTAATTGTATCCATATTTATACCATGTAGTCCTAGGACAGCATTTGCCAAACCTTCGTCTCTGATTCAGTCCAGTTCTCTTCAATCCCATTTAAATGTTTGCCCTCCAGCTTGGCAAACATCCCATCCATTTCTGCTTAGAATTCATTAAATTCATTCTAACAGTGTATTTATAACCTACATGTGTTATCTGCATACATGGGGAGACAAACCACCATATAGAACATATTGTATAGGTCAAGCGTAACCATGTATGAAATCTGTGTAATGTGCCATTACCAAACAAGACAAAATACACAAACACTGTCTGTACATATAAACTTTGTACATTTAACAACATACATACCATTTTTGTCAATCATTTTCATGTAGGAAGGTATGTGAGTAATAATAAATATGCCAGCATGTTTTGTAATGAGCATATGCTGGTTTGAAAGACACTCTTTTTCTCACATACACACACACTTTGATAGCTCCATAGATAATCAACCCTGACAGGAGGAGGTGAAAATTCCCAGCATTCCCTGTGGAGCCAGGATGCCACTCCAGCAGACTCGGGCAGAGAGAGGGGTGGGGTGTGAAAGTTAATATATGGGAGGAGAAAAAAGGACATGTAGGAGGTTTGGATGCTGGGTGGAGATCCCCTGCAGTGTGAACTTCACATTGCTGAGAGCATCTGCAGTCAAAAAAAAAGTCTCTGTTAAGAATTGATCTTAATAATTGATGGGTAATATAGAAGATTGATATCTACAGAGTCTAATTGAATTAAATGATTAATACATTTAAATATATCAGCCTGTCCATATGTAAAGAGTAGTGGCAGTACTGAGGCAGACATGTTGGAAGGAATAGTGGAAATTTGCTCTACATACTCAAAGGTGTATTAAGAAGATTTAAATGAACGATGGCAGGAAAAAGAATGAATGTGGCAGTCATCTGGTTCCAGGCCCCTGACTGATATCACAAATCAATCAGGATTATGTTCTGCTGACACAAGACCTCAGATATAGCAGTGAGAGGCTGCGCTGAGGCCCTGCACCACAAGCCACAGACTCCTCACATGTTGTGAAGTGAAAACCTCCTAAATCCACTTTTGGTGATCTTCATGTTTTCACTTCAATTAAAGGATTAGAAGGGCGATCGGCAGGCTGAAAAGATCTTAAAACCTTTTCAAACAGTGCTGGCTCAAGTAAAAAATGCTCGGTAGTTCTGCTGAAAACAAGGCTGGTTTTCTTAGCTCCTGGACAGCTGACATGCTGTACACAACACTGGCCGCAGTGTTGCTGAACTAGCTGTGAGAATTTTTTTTGTAATTTTAAAACAACTTACAATGAATTGTATTTCATAAAGGTTTGATGTTCTTTTACCTTTTCAGTGAGGAATGTAAGCCAGTGGACCACCTGGGTGACAGGCCACAACTAAAGTTACACAATCATTGATAAATCATTTACTAAAAGCATCTGTTTTTTCTTATTGTGTCCTTGTCTGGAACACAAAGCAGTCAAACATCTAACTGTCCGGCCTTCAATTAGTCCACAACCTAAACTGGGCAAAAGGCTGAAGCAGTAAATTTGTAAATTGTGTTGAAACAATATTGCCATCTAGTGGTTGATCATGCTAATTGTATTCATCTGTGCTTTTATGTGACTGACATTCAGCCTATAACAGCTGACTATTCACTGATTTTGTTTGTTAATTCTACATTTATTATTTTTGGTGTTAGACTTGAGTGTTCACCTCAGTTTGTGCCTCTCAAGTATTGTCATTACATTCACAGACACAACCTAGAAAAGAGTGCTTCCTAAGTTGCATCTTCTTTCTAATAGAAACAAAGATGGAAGCTGGCATGTATTTGTTTGATTTATAGAGTGAGACAAAATTTCTTATATTTTAGTTATATTTCTGTTGTCAAACTGCCATCTGGGTTCCCCGGGTATTTATTTTTCAAAAACATGGATGCCTAATGTTTTTTTTATTAACACTCTCAACTTGAGTAATGTGTCTTTTGTCATTTTATTTTACCAAAGCCATGTTTTAAAGCACTGTTGGCTAACTTTTTTTTAGCTTATGACCCTATAAATTCAAACAATGTCCACTTACAACCCACTAATCACTGGTGATAGCTCTAGTGTTTGCAGATTAATCAAAGTGTAATGTTTTTTTTCTCTGTCAGACCTGAAGAGGTGAAAGTATCCAGAGTTTCACATAAAAAGCAGAAACTTAAAAAATCTGTAAAAATACATGTATACTTTGTGTAACAGAAATGTATTTATCTGTCTTTAATAATTGTGATAATCAGTTGAGATAACACAATAAAGCCAGAGTGCTTATTTCCACTTAGAGGAAGAGCTGAAAGAGTAAAAGTTAATACAACACAAACAACCTTCAAAACATACATAAGTAAATAGCTCCTCATTAATCTCAGTATCATGTGTATACTGTAATATTATCAGTATAATTTAGGACTTTTAAAATTAAATTGGATACTAACACAACCAGAGTAAGACTTTTAAAAATGCTGTGGTCTTCTGTTAATAACTGGTATTCTTTAACATTATTTTGTTACAAGAATATTTATGTGCATGGAAGAAGAAAAAGCAACTATTTCTAAACAAATAAAAGTTTAATTATATTATACACAGCTAATCATCATTTTTATTATTACTACTATCCAACTAAATCAAAATCTAACTAGTAATACAAGTTGCTGAAACCCCCACCTCTCCTGAGACAAGACATGACCTCAGTGCCATCAGTAACTATAGTATAACACTAGATACAAATATTAAAAACAGTACAATACACATGAATATAAATGCAGAGACTTTGAAGACTGAGGAAATGTATTATCTCTCACCAAGCAGAAAATGTCTGAGTACATTTTGGGGAACATTCCTGTACACATTACTGTGAGCATAGCTCTACCTGCAATACTCCATCATGTGTTTTGAGCTGTCCACAGTATTCAGAGTGGGGAATCAGCATGAGATCTCATGAGTAGATTCATAGTAGGACTATAAATTTTGAACATATCAGACCGCAGCTGGCCAATTTAGCCTGACTTACCGTCTCTTTCACTTCACATCAGAAAACAAAGATATAAAAAACTTGCACAAATGCTGTCATTTTCTATATTGTTTTAACTTTTCTGTGAACTCCTTTTTGTAAAGCTAATGGTAATTTTCTTCATGTTTTTTCATTCTCTTTTCACTTTGAGTAACACTTCAAGACGCTTTTCATAAAAAGTGACATGCACAGCATCAATCACCATGTTATAACTAATTATTACATTTCTATTGTGTTGATTGTGGGTGTGGCAGGAGATTCGTGGCTGATATCAGGCTTGACGCAGGGAATTGTAGTGAGGGTGACAGCCAGGGGCCACACATTGACAGGCTGCAGCGTGGTCAGACCTGGCTCTAGCTCCTAAGATCTGGTGCTCAGCATATCAATGACCCTCCCAAAACAAAAAAGAGATCCCTCAAACAAAGACTGACTAGTTGGAATAAAAGGTCTGTCAGTAAGAGGCCATTTGTGTGGGTATTTACTCAACATCTTACAATCACAGAAGTTATAGAACTGGTCTTATTTCAAGGTTCATTTTAGGTCATAAATCTATACTTGAACCATTAAACGATTTTATTTCCGTAATTAAAATAAAAAATATACTATATACCAGTGGTCTCCAACCCTGCTCCTGGAGAGCTACTGCCCTGCATGTTTTAGGTATCTCCTCACTCTAACTCGTTATCAAGCAGCTGAGGCTCGTCAAAGGGCTTGATAACGAGTTGATTATTAGAATCAGGTGTGTTAGAGTGAGGAGATACCTAAAACATGCAGGGCAGTAGCTCTCCAGGAGCAGGGTTGGAGACCACTGCTATATACAATCTGGATGGTACTGCTTTGAGTGTATTATTTTACGTTATATGCAGTTCTCTTAAACTACCACATGGTGGCAGTATGGAGCCTTTGAGAAGGGTGAGGCAACTGGCAATGTGCTGGTTTAAAGTGGCAGCCGGTCTCCCAGACCAGTGAGAAAGGTTTAGTTGTGTTTCTTAGTACATTTAGTTTAGCTGAATTGAAGACTTTCTCCCACGGATTCAGGAAAAAATAGATATCACACTTTATGTTTTGGTTTAATGTGATCGAGTAGTATGGCTGCATAACAGCTTCACTATCAAGAAATAGACAATTGTATTTGCAAACACAATAATATATTATTCATCCTACACGGGTTTAACTTTTCTTTTTAGTTATTCATTTCAAGTGACTTTAGTTTGTGAACAGTTAAAGCATTCATTAAGGAGTCCCTGCAGTGTTAAAGTGACATTTCTGTGCATTGTTCCTTTAGCATGCACCGAAGGACAAAGTATAGGCTCCGCGTTAATGGTCATATGTACTCAGCCTAAACACAACCTGGATTGTGTCACATTAAAAAATGTTCCCCGTACAAAGGCCCCAGCGAGGATCGAACTCGCGACCCCTGGTTTACAAGACCAGTGCTCTAACCACTGAGCTATGGAGCCTATGTTGCTGCAGCGCCCATTTTCTCCGCGCTTGTATCTTATATACTGACATGTACGGAACTCAGAAAAGTGAGGTAAACTAAGACTAAATATTTGCTCAATAGTAAGATGTTTGTTCATTGTTAGCTGCCTATACCTAGCTAACAGTTGCAGGCTAAAACGCCCAACAATAGCCTGCAAAGACGGCTTTTGGAAAGCCAGGCTCAGCACAGCCGTACTGTATTAACTTAAGTTACAAAACGTTAACGTTATAAAATGAGTAAATGGTTACGTGACTGTGAGGGTTCACATTCAGGCTGAAGAATGCTGAATTAGCCAATGGTAACGTTAGGCATGTAAGCGGACTTTACCCACATGTCTAACCACAACATCGTGACGTACGTCATTTTGCTAACTTTGCTACATCATGACCACCAACACAGCGCGTGTTAGAGTGAACTCCCTTTGACACATATTCTCAAATGTCACATAGGCTACCTGTTGGTGTGTGTGTGTGTGTGTCTGGTGTGTTTGTGTGTGAACCAATTTCCACAGAAAACCAGTGTTTTGAGGACTTTTCTGTGTTGTTTACTTCATCATTGGGTTTAGGCATTTAGTTGTGATGGGTAAGGTTATGATAAGGGGCTAGAGAATGCATTATCAATGAGTGTCATCACAAGGATAAAAAAAAAAAGATTCTGTGTGTGTGGGTGTGTGTGTTTGTGCGTTAGGGTACTGTAATGCAGTAGAGAGTAGTCAGCTTTTATTAAAATCACTTACCAAAATGATAACATGATAATGATAACATGACAATGATGCAGCCATACATTCATTCAGTGAGTATTGAACATTTAACACGTTAGGAAATTTAACATTCAGACAATAATCGTCAAATTTGTTAATGTCATAAATCACTGAGGAGCCAAGGACATATGCAGTAGTGCCGTACAATCAAATTATACATTCAAGCCTGTGGTGAAAAATTAAAAAATAAAACTAATTTATACATTTACCTCTGAGAGATGAGAAGTGCTATACTGTAAGTCATGACTGAAGAATTCACCCTTGGATAAGTTTACGGTGTTAGATAGCATCGATGTATTCCAGCTGTTTTCTCATAAATAACCCCTGGAAGGCTTTAATGATAGAACTGACTTTGATGGTGTTTCCAACTTTCCGTTTTTGATTGTTTCCTGAACTGTTTTCTTTTACATATGGGCTTTATGCATATTTAAAGCCATGCTCTTTCCTCTTTTATTGTGATAAAACACAATCCAGCAGTTTTAGATCACAAGATCATTTGTGCTATTAAACTCTATTGTAGGTGCTGGAAATAACTTGGAGTCCTGTTATTGTCTACATTTGGTTTGTTCATTAATGGTGATGAGTAAAATACTCCACCAAGAATAAATTGAAAACACCTGTTTTTAACAGTTAAATTTGGGGTGGATTTCAAAGTTTAGTCTATTATAATTAGCTCTGACTTCATAGCGGTCAGACTTTTAGACTCCTACAACGTAGTCTGAGTTGCCACAGATTACACCAGCGTCTTCATAATGGGCACAGTTATGTGTCCCCACACCGGCGTGTTTGCAGTCCAGCAGGTTAGACTCTGTCCCTTCACACTGGACGTCATCCAGGAGAATCCGTAGATCCTTCCCCTCTCCGAACTCTGAGTTCTTGGCTGCCTTCAGAGCGTACCGGAAGCCTAACTGCCGGCAAACCACTGCAGCATTCTTGGTGTTCCACAGGTCATCACACACAGTACCCCACTCCCCGTTAATGTAGATCTCCACTCGCCCACGGTCACTGCTGTCTGGTTCGTCCCCAACCAGCCTTACAGCTCCGTTCCGAAGCTCAGGTACACTCTGTGGTCTGTGCTTGCCCTTTCTGCGCCGACCTTTCCGTCTTGAATGCCTGGTTGGTTTGGTGGTAGTTGTGGTTGGAAAAGGGGTGGTTGGTTCAGGTCCTAGTTCACCCAGACGATCAATGAGCTCTTGGAGCCAATCTTGTGAGTCTGTGGGTTGTGGCTCAGGGTCGTTTTTGCTTGGTGACTCAACACCCATTAATACTGATGAGAGAATCACAGAAAAACACAAGACCAAATATCAATATAAAGTATGAATGACACATTTTTATTTGTTTTCTATCTTTAGTCAGTAGTGAGTTCAAAGTGTTTTGGAAGTGGACTCACTTTCCTGCGGAACAAATTTGATGAGGTTACTTTTCACTCTGACAGGAAGAGGGTCATAGTGACATTGTCTGGGTGGAGCACGTCTGTAAAACAGGCAGAAAACATGCAAGTCGTCACATTAAAAGAATCAAGTTTTCCCAAAACTTTTAAAATGTATTTAGCTTCCAGCTCAAGTCACAACTGTGGCAACGAACTGTTCAAATGAGCTTGATGGCTGGGAAACAGATTAAGTGACACAAACATCTACTGCTGAGAGAAATTCAGACAGAGCCAAGAGCTGTCTGAAGCAATGTCGGCAAGGGGAGATTTAGGATGGCAGGCCTTTCACACTACTGCCAACACTGCTTCATTTCCCTCTTTTACCAAAACAAAGACGGGCAGAAAGTTATCCTACCGATGCTGAGAAAACACAGACCTAAGCTCATATCCAAGCCAAGTATGATCATGATACTGCTCATCCCTCAGGCTCGCTCAGAAGAATGACATGGCTGTGTTTGTAATTATGAACAGATGTGTGTCTTACATATCCATTTCCACGAAGCAGAAATAGAACTGTGCACTATACAGTGAGCAGTTACTACACATAGAATAGTACAGAGATTTCTTTTGTGTTATTGTGGTGAAATAAGAAACAGGAAATGTAATGATTATATTACTCACCTGGAGGGATCCACCACTTTATAAACAACTCCCGAAGGTGACGTAGCGCTCGGTATTCCAGTCGACATGAAGTAAAGCTCGCCTGTTGGAAAGAAAAACAAAGCACTACATCAGTAGTAGGTAGACATTTCCAAGGAACAGCTAGTGTACAAAAAAAACTGCAGGTACAGTTGCATAGGTTGTGTTGAGGTTATGCGTGTGTTCATGCATTACCAGCTTCATCCTCAGCAAAGGAAATGATGTACTGATGATAGTTGTTGATGAGTCCAGGGAAGGCACAGGTCAGGCCAAGCCCCATACAAATCTCATTGTATTTCCATTGTCCTGTATTTCTGTCCTCTTGCAGACTCATTAAACGCCTGCAAAAACAACACACAGATGTTCTTACTCTGTTAGATCTCTTCAATCAATACAGATTTTTTTTAAATGTTTGGTTACACATAAGCCTATTTCTCAATACTGATTGCACTTTGATTGCACAACAGGAGTCAACGTGGGCTAAACTGTTGATAAATTTTCTTTGCAAAAACGAGAAGTTCCAAATTTCTTTTTCTGTTTTCTCAATTAAACTCATCCACCACCAAAACTATGTGTGCCTTTGTGCTGTACAAGTCAACAATCGTCTACTTCTATTTTCTAATTTATACCTTTCTACAATTCTTTGATACCCTTTGACCAAGGCTGAAAAAAATGTATGAATTTATTATAAATACTGTATAACTTAATGTAAAAAATAATGTTTTGAGAGAAGTGCAAGTCTGTGATAGAGATCAAAAGTGATAAAATTCTGCTTATGTTGCCTGTCTGAACTAGTCCACAGGCTCATTTCTGAAATCCTTAAATGCAGGTAATGTGGGTATCAAACAAATACCTGCAGCAGTTATCTTCAGTTTTAAGTTTGACATCACATTGTTGCCATTCCTCAAAATCTTTTCACTACTGTCCTGAACACAAAGACACATTTCAGAGGTTGGTGTATTTTCCATATCAAACTTACCCGCTCATGAAGTCTCCAAATATGTACATGCCGTTCAGATTGGGGTATTCACACCCTCTGTAGACATAGCCACCTGTCACTGACTTGCCCATTTTGTGAGGGTACGCATAAATGGGAAGGACATCATCTGTGAAAAAACCCCAAAGTTCAATATTAGTATTACTGAGTTTCTTGCTGATTTGTGTATTTTAGTCATTAGCCATGTATTTACAATGAAGCCACTTAACATCAACACAAGTCAAAATCAAATCTTTAATCTATTTTTCCGGTTTTATCAAAATGTTTTAATATTGGACGGTAGTGCCAAGCAACTGTACCTTAAATCCTGTCATGGCTGTTTAAAAGAAGAGGTGCCCTCATGCAGTTATATAACTTTATAATCTATGTTTTTGAAAGAAATGTCTGGCATGGTAAAGGGTGTTAGTATATTAGTAGTTATGGGTAGACTTCTTAGTATCACCAAATAAAATGTATTCTAAGGATTCTGCTTTTCATTCAACCATGGCCATTTAAGTCCAACTTATGTTCTATGTCTGAAATCATTTTAAGCAATTATTAACATATACATGCATGCAGCAATGACAGTAAATGTCATGATGACAGTGATAGATAAATTGTATGAGTATCTTGAGAGTGCAGTTTGAAGGGTAATGCAGTTATAACCAAGGCACACTGTGAATAATGTAGTGCATTCACTGAACAGTTAGGCAAGTCAACCATTAAGTGGGTTACAAGTCACATTATTCAAGACACATTGTTTTAGTGCATATCTGGAACACCTTCATCTGGCTTACAACCAGATATGTTGGAAACACCGGTCTATGCTTGCTTTGAATAATCCCTCTGACACCCACTGCAGTTGGATTAGTTGTAATTTTTGTTGTAATTTTTTCCTTTACTATGGAGAAGCAGAAAAAAACTTGGTCACCAGTTCTGCCAAGGGCTAAGAATTTGTGAGTTTTCTAATGAAACAAAGCAGGACCTAATTCCACCCAGACAGAAAAAGTTACAGTAGCTTGTGCAGACAGCTGCCATGGTGTTTGTTTGGTATTAAATCCTGCAGACTCTCCATTACCACACCATTGGAGATCACTGTAAATGTCTGAAGTTGACGTTGGGTAACCATGGATGTTTCCAAACACAGACATCTGACTGTAATCACCAGAGCATGCTTACCAAGTGAGCTGTTGGCACACAGCTTCTTATCATAGCAGGAGAAGCCCTCTTTGGCTCTCCAGCCATAGTTCTGGCCTTTCTCGATGATGTCGATCTCTTCAAACTTGTTCTGGCCTACATCCCCACAGAAGATGCGCCCTTTGCCCTCTCTGTTCCGGGGGTCGCCCCGGTCCACAGAGCACCTCCACATATTGCGGACACCGTAAGCATAAACCTCAGGTCGTGCTCCCCTCTCATGTATGAAGGGGTTATCTGGAGGGATTCTGTATAACGGGCCTCGCTCGTTGTCATCTACATCTATGCGAAGAACTTTACCCAAAAGAGCTGACCTAAAGTAGATAAAATTATGTAATAAGTCATAATTTATGTCAAATGCACAGAAACATTCAATTAATTTACATATAGGGAAACTAAGTTCATATATAATAACCAACATATTCGTCTACCATGTTGGGTATTTCTAAATAAGGTTCATTGCTATATTTTCTGGAATTGGAAATACTTTGTTACCCTGTTACTTATGATCATGCTATGATGTATGGTTGTCTACTTTTGGAAATCTTTAGTGACCTTCTTACTTGTTCTGGGAATTCCCATATTTCCCAAATGGGTCTCCTGCCATTCCACCATCTCCTGTGAAAATATACAAGTAACCATCATCGGCAAATAGCAGTTGCCCCCCATTGTGGTTGGATGCAGGTTCGTCGATCTCCAGAATAACCCTGTTAAGAGAGTCACCATGACCATGAGTTCCTTTCTCTGAATGCATGGATTCATGGCATCAGATAATTAGAAACTCTTTGCCCTTTGCTAATCTGGATCTACAGTCCATACCTACCGCTCAGATCCATGATCCACCACATTCATGTCGTTGGATGACACACGGAACTCACTGATCCTGATCCTCTCATCAAAACCCACCTCTACTGAGTAATACACATACAGCTTCCCATTGTACTTGTACTGGGGGTGAAAGGTCAGTCCCAGAAAGCCTCTTTCATCCCCTTCCCATGACGATGTTAACACCACCTTGGTAATGTTCAAGAATGGTATTTCCAGTTTGGACCGGTCAGGGAGGTATGTCCACACCAATCCCACCTGTTCTGCCACAAAGAAACGATGTGTGCCATCATTGGCATGCACCATGGCAAGTGGGTTACGCAGCCCGTTGGCCACTTCTTCTAGACACAGCTGCAGACAGCCATCCAAATCTGATTGGACCCGGCCCAGGCCTTGGGTTAGTTTCTGATTAGAAAGGAGGTGTGGGTAGCAGTAGTCCTCATCCTGTAGCTCCAGGTGCTGACAGAGAAGTGTCGGGTCTTCTTTGACTTTGGCTATGTGTGGGTCATCAGATAGGAGAGGGATGGTGGAGCTGCACTTTTTCCAAAACTGGGCGCAGTAGTCGGGACAAAGACCGGGGATGGTCCGGTCCGGGGTGCTGGGGTCCTCTGCATCAAAGAGGTGAGCTGCATAGGGTGAGCATTCCTGGGCAGATGGAAAATAGAGGTGAGTGAGTCCAAGTGTTGTATTTCAAAGTATTTCCTTAGCTTTAATTTTCAGTGAATTAATAACATATCATAAAAAATAATATATCATATCATATTATTGTCCTGCAGGCATCAAATAAAAATTGCAAACAAATATTGTCCTGAAATGACTGTCAAACTCTCAAAGACAGTGGCTGCCTATACACCCAGCCAATACACTGGACCTAAAGCCCCAAAGGAGGTGAATCTGGTTATTTCCACAAAAAGTTCAGTTAACTAGTCACATATTCTAAAATGATAGCTTCTTCGGCCTCATCAAAAAAAATCAAGAATCTATTAAATGCAAAATATTGTTTATTTCAAAAGTTTAACTGACACTTGGACACTCCTGCTTCATTGTAAAGTCCATTCTCAGTATTTGTGCATTGGAGGATTCAAGTTTCCACATCACACTTAAAACTAAAAGTTGCATACTGGATCACTGTTTGCTTCCAAACCAGTTGTCATGTCGCAAATTATGCTTGTAGGTACTCGCCTTAAACTAATTTTAGAGCACAGAGAAACTCTGCTTATTCTGTACAGTGAAGGCTAAACATCCAAATAAATTAACATTAGACAAACACATTTTTGAGTGGGCACAGGCTTCTCTCATCTGTTGCGTAATGTGTGATCAAATTCAAGATCAAAGCTCAAATACATAAAATAAACCTAATATAAAGTCCTCAATACACTGACAGGACGACCTCTTTTCTTAAGTGTTAACCAAAATCCCTATCTACAGACTGACTGGGGAAGCCCTTATGGTGAGCCTCTTATTAGATTATAAGATACTGTACTACAGAGTGAATATGTCGGATATTAGGAACATCTGCATGATAATCATTTGCAGCCCCAGTTGCTCAATCAGGACCCAAAGGTCTCAAAGCATGAAAACCTGCTGTTTGACTATCCTGGCGACTGGTGTTGATGTTTTCAGTGAAGCCACAATATGACCTTTAACTTAATTCAGCTCATCAGTGTACTTTATTGAATGAGAAACACCTAAGTTTAGTGATTTGGCTATAAAAGCATAGTATTGTGTTTAGCTATTTTAAAAGGGGTTTTCACATGATCACATCACAGATCGCGTTCATCTTTGTCTTTGAAATTTGGTTAGGCTCTTGGCGCATGATGGAGACGTTTTGGACTAAGCCAAGCGACCTTTGTCCATGCACGCCTACCTGGCAAAGCAGCTCCAACACGAACCCAGCACAGTTGGAATAACCATGATAATCAAAATTATCCATAATCCGGTAGTATTTTGTCATCAGCTCCTGATCTTTCTGATAATCACAGCAGCCAAACTCCTTGTACATTACGCAAAACTCCAGCTCCCTCAGCGGTCGGAAGGGCGGCTTAAAATCCAAACACTGTGGGTGTAACATCACAGGTGAGACCCATAATGTCCAAAAATACAAGATGCCAATCGGCGAGAGCCACTGCCGACCCGGGACTTTGCCATAATACCGCCGCATTATGGCGTGCGTTGGAAATCATGGAAGAGTAAAAGTTGTGCAGAAGCGGCTTCCTGTGCGCACTTTGCTCTGACTCCAATCATCCGCTTTATTTGACCCTCTGACGTTGTTGAACCGCTGTGTCCTGTGTCAACCTGGGTTGTCTGTAGTCAGGCTGCAGCCGTATGGTCGGCCTGGACCGCAGGCTGAAGCCATCTGCTGTCTCGGTACATATGCACACAAAATGGGAGGAAGCCAATAGCAGAGGCTCCTCCACAGGAACTCAGGGAAGAGTCCCACTGCTGTTGACTACGTAATAGATTATGATAATAATTTAAACAGCAGTAGCCTCATACCAGAATAGTGGGAGATGAGCACCATAACCTACAGAAATAGTCATATTAATATTAACATCAACACCATCATTAATAACTGTCATTAATGCAAGTGTCCTCTGTGATTGGAATTTGTTTTTATTGTCGATCAGTTTTCCTAATATCAATCATACTGCGCGGTGCATTGTGGGCTTTGGGGATGTTCAATTTTTGTAGTTTCTTGTGTTAAATCTTTTGCAACATTTACATTGTTGGGTAATCATGCATGTCATCTCTAGCTGGCCAGCAGATGGCGACCTTACACAGTCCTGAAACACTTGATTCCATAAACAGTCCTTATTATTAAAGTGTTATTATTATTAAAGCTTGTGTACAGAGTGGCCAGGAAATTACTCATGGGTAGGCTGGGGGGGGGGGGGGAAGAGCACCCCCGCTGAATTTTTCCATAGTCCACAGTGGAGGTATTGTTCAAATCCAGGTCACAGTATGGGGGGAGATGAATGTATTTAAAATAACAATTGATTTAATGAAGCAGGACTTCCACCATATAGAAGTGGCACTTAGTAAGCAAGGGAATGGAAAGTACTTTCAAACACTAACTATGAAGTGCACAAAAGTGCAAATTTATTTCAAATGGATAAGTACATAAATAAATATATATTTTAAGTACAGATTGTTCTTAAATAAGGGAAGAAGAAATGTCATAAACTCACAGCTCTGAATTTAGCTGTCCTTTCCTCTTTTCTCTTTTGAATTTTGCATGCAGATGTGCCAAGTACCTTTAGATAGGGAAATAATTTGGTCTAAGAATAGATCAGACAAGACTAGAATAAATTAGGATAGAATAAGGTCAGTCAGTAGAGGTTGGTGCTCATTTCCACCACTGCTCCTTCATATTTTAAGCTTTCTTTGTATGATGACCACTCCACTGAACAGATGGAAGTTTAGAGTCTTGCTTAAATATATAGAAAGAGTTATCTCAGTATGTCCAGGCTTTAGGACTTTTTGCAACAGACAAGTTAAACATTTTAATTAATGTAAGAACAACACCTCTAGTTCACATCCTTGTTCCAACAAGTCCAAACACTCAGAATGATGACTTTCATTATAGAAGCGTATTTTTTGTCTGTTGTTTTAAACTTTTTTTTTCTTTTATCATTGAGGGCCCCTTTCTACACAAGGGTCCCTGGGCACATAATCATAACCCATTTAGTAGATCCGTCCATGACTCCTGGTCTACCCACACAGGTGCTTTCACTACTAGTGGTTGAAGAGCTCATTCTTCCATTTGTTGGGTTTTTGTTGCACCTGTTAGGGCGGAACAACTTGTACCTTTCTATTATTTTATAAGAATATCGATTTTAAAAATTCCTGGCATAGCTCCACCAAACTTCATCCTAAACAGAGGTTTAATCTGTAGGCCTTTTCACTGACACACATTTAACAGTTTTTATCCAAAGATGTAGTCACGAGTAAACCATGACAGTGTGACAGTGAGCCAGGACATTATCAGGATCCTGAAATTAAAGCAAAAATCATTCATTTGATTATTTACACCAGTAGGCCTACTTTTCCTAATGTGTCATGTTAAAATATCTGTTGTGAGAAAGAGTGCAAATCCATTCCAAAACAGATAACAGATAGAACAGACAGATAAGATAACAAACAGAAAGATAGATAAAAGATAGTTTGTCCAGTGAGGCATATGAGCATTTCTGATTTGTTGCCCCGATGGTTAAGCTATGGTTTAGCTTTGAAGTTTCTGCTGTTGAATCAGTCGTTTCATGTAGCTGACCTATCCACCAACACAACCTTGGATTTCATTGCAAAATTGCAATGGCTGTTCTAGCTCTGAAAAGGATGAGGTTATTTAAGGGTTATTTTAAGTTAAAGACACATAGCCTTTATATTGTGTATTTTATTAAGAACGTACACTTTCAAGTCAAAAACAAGTTCCATGGCCTGTTCATTCAGTTCTACGTCTGAGCTTCACTTTGCAATTTTGTATGTGCAGAGTTTGACACTTGAAGGCTGTTTTCACATTTGGCGAAACATTTCTTTATGCTCATCTTAAGTCTGAGTTTAAGATTGGGTCCTAGCCTACAAGCATGATTTGTTACATCACAAACAGTTTGGAGCCAATGCAGGGCCAGTATGCCAGTATAAGGAATGTATTAAAATAAACATATTTGCAAATTCAAACGATTTGATGATGGAGTGGGAGTAGATGTCATTTTAAGGACTTTTAACGAGGTAACTGCAAAACATACCCAATTTATTATTCCAATCAGATGATTTTTATAGCCCTATGTCCTAAAACAAGTCTGGAAGGATTCTTAAACATTTTGATGAAAATTGTTTACTAAATTTAACTTTAGCTTTCCCCATCTGTACTATCTTTCACTAGTTTGAATATGGTGCCGCAATAGAGCATAAGTTGTGGACTGTGGACTCTACAGGTTTGTGTTGCAGCCTATAGAGGACACTGTGTTACCGCCTGCACACTGATCACCTCTCTCCCCCCCTCTCTGCTCTGTCTCCTCCCATGCTCCTTCACTTCGGAGGACCGGTCTCCGGCTTCACACAGCGTCTCATCGCGTCTACAGGATGAACTTCTAACTGTGGATGTAAAGTGAGTCAATCGGATCAGTCTTCATTACTGTTCGTGGATTCAAGTCTGCGCAGTCTGATTTGGGTCAGCGGGGGCCCGGGGTACGGATCCTCTTCTGCAGCCCGGCGTGTAATCTGTGATGGATCCGGGTTTCATAATAACTTAAACGTCCCAGACCGGTTAGAAGACAAACTGTTTATTTAGATAAAGACCGAATCAGTGGGGACATGGACGGGGCGGACGTGAGCCAGCTGTCCGATGAGGAGCTGCTGATGCAGGGGAAGGAGGATCTGGTCCGGAGGCTGAGGAGACTGGAGAGCCGCAACATGGAGCTGATGCTGGAGCACGGGAACATGATGAAGGACGTGAACCGCAGACTGCAGGTCCACCTTCATGAGATCCGGAGTCTGAAAGAAGTCAACCAGAAACTGCAGGACGATAACCAGGAGCTAAGAGAGCTCTGCTGCTTCCTGGACGACGACCGACAGAAGGGCAAGAAGGTGTCCCGGGAGTGGCAGAGGTTCGGCCGCCACACTGCCAGCGTCATGTGGAAAGACGTTGGGCTGTACCAGCAGAAACTGACCGAGCTGGAGGCCAATCAGGACACGCTGAGGACGGAGAACGTGGAGCTGAAGGAGATCATCTTCATGCTGGATGAGGAGAGGAACGGCGCCGGCTCCAGGAGCTCCATCGACAGCCAATCCAGCCTGAGCAACCTGAACGGACCGGTGCCGGTGCGAGACGTCGGAGATGGAAGTAGTACCTCCAGTGCTGGAAGCGCTGGGAGTCCAGACCACCATCACCACCACCACCACCACTTACACAAATCATCCGAAGGGAAGATAGCATCTCTGAGGAGGTCTATGGACGACCTGTCCGCCTCTCAGAGAGGAGTCTCTACTGGTCTCAGTGGTAAGTGATCCTCATTAACTATGCAGCTTATGATCAAACTGTGTCATTCATTTATTTCATGAAGTCAAAGTCAGTATCAGGTTAGATTGTGCAAAATCTGGATTCCAGAAAGAAGGTGATGGAAAAGTTATTGTAAATAGTTTTGAAACATTAAATAAATTCAGATGAAAGACGTGTGGTGCAGGCTGACACCAGCAACACACATGGACAAATACCTTCCACTTATACATTTATTATATCTGAGTTGAGGTTGTTCAGTTCCGTCAAAGACTCGAAATGGTTGTGAAGTTATGGCTCTGTTTATGACGACATGTAAGCTGTGCATCTATAAACAGAGTTAATGATTAAAGATCAGTTGGTTTCCTTGTATGACTTTTTACAGTGTAAGAACCACACCGCCAAAGTGCCCAGGGTTAATATTTAATAACAGTTATAAAGTACAATTGCATTCAGTGTTACAGTATAAATATATGAATCATACACCACCACCAACCACAGCAGAATGTGTGAATCTGCCCAGTCAACTAAAATGGAAAATAAAAAACAGAAGAAACGAAAGTACGACCCTCCATGACAAGAAATAGTGCTTATTTCTCCATACCAACCCATAATTTATTCATTAAAAGTAAGGATATATAGTTTGCCAAAATTTCTATTTACTGTCATTTTGGGGAGCTTTCAACCACATGCTGCTGCCTCCATCAATGCCTGGAATCTGCTAAGTTGTCATGGAGATAGCTAGACAGATACATATTATTAAGTGATCTAAGTACTGTATGTAATAACCTCTCAATCAACTAAGGAAAACCATGGTAATGTTAAAGCAAAAATTATTTTATCAAACTCCTTTTTTAAAAGGTCAAGAATGAATTTTCACTTTCAATAAAATGTGTATTCTTTATAAAAAAGTTATAGCCCTGATACAGGATCTTGCATCTGGTTGTACTGATCTTTACTAATTAAGTACTCAAAGTTAGATACATATTATGTGTTTTTGCATTTGTATATCAGAGAATAAAACTCACCCCTGTGTGTAAGAACAGATTAAACTTGTGCATATTCCACATTTACATGTAGGTTAATGAAAAGCACAACACTGTCCTGTGATGGTCTACATACATATTTACTGACTTCCTGCACAATGCATTCTAGGACAAGCACCAGTGTTAACCCATGACCCAAACATCATAGCAAACACCAGGACGTCAATACACAATCAATAACTTATCAGGAGCTCCACTTTGGGAATCGTACATCATGATATCACAGACACTTAAAGTCACCTTGCTATTTGCACACACTCAGTCTGAGTGACACTCTGTCTGGCCCTACTCGGCCCGGCACAGATGGCCCAGGCCTAATTACCTCGGCTCATTACGGATGAAGTCAGATCTAATGAGGATTTAGCACCTTGTTAGCACCAGCAGGACGATACTGTAAGTTACGTCGGCGAATCATCTAGTTCAAAACACAGCTGGAGGTAGGCGTCAGCTGAGGTGCCCGTCAGCTGCGTGTGACACATTCCAGTAGGAGCATTTTTTGTATACAGAGATAAAGAGTTTAGATGGGAACGTGGCTGCATTTCACAGCTTGGCGTGGTTCACATGCTACTGGTAAACATACTTGTTTAGCAGGTTTGATTATCTGGAGCCAAAACCTGCTGACTGGCTCAAGAAAAGCTGAAAGAAGTGAAAGTCTAAGAAATGTAATCATCTCACATTATTCACAGATTCCCATTGACTTGTAGAGAAAAGAACAATATCGACCAACATTCAAACATGACACTTTGTATGGTTGAACGACTCTGATATGCACTTAGCATACTGTATCTTCCCTAGTTAACCTTTAAGAGCTGATACTACATGTGCTTTTGTGTGGTGTCATAAGAGCAGTTAAATGCAGTTAGTTGCACTGGTAAAGCACAACACTGAATAGTGTTTTAATATTTTTTGCTGACAGTTCATCTCATTCAGTGAGGGACATGTGCGGAGTCAGATTACTAACTGCGTGGTCGGTGGCTCTGAGCCAACAGTCTCGCCTGATGTAATTCAAGATATTTTATTTGACCAATAATGACTTTAATACTCCAGATTTTTTTGTTCTGGATGTTCTGCTGTTTTTATCTGTTTGAGTGTATGTCTGTGCGTGTGTGGGCTTATAAATACTTTTGTTATCGTACTGGGTTATGCTTGAAAAGAAGTATGACATGTCATCTAAACCACAGTGGAAGAGAAAAGTGTTTACGGCTGTTCAAAACAGCCCCATTTGAAAAGGAAAAGGAAAAAAATACAGCTTGGGAGAGAACTTCAAACCTTACATACTTTCTTACTTTTATTGCAGGTTCCAGGTACTCTTGGGGATTGGTGGCAATGTGAATATTGATTGGTCAAGGAGATGTAACTTTGCATCGTTTGCCACAACTTATACTGTTATGTTTGCTCTTTGTATGTTGTCTGTAAAGAGGTTACTTTGGGTTACCAATGCAACAGCTCATTTGCAGAGGAAACATGGTATTAATGACCCAGGATGGGGAAAATGCCTGTTCACATTTCCAAGGTTCCATTTGTAAATTTCTTACTTTCTTAATGATTGCAGCTTTCGTATGTGGTGTTGGGTAGTATGTTACTAGTATAGACCTTGCAGTAGATGAAGTTCAGGTGACAAAGTGTAGCAATTTTCAAAATCATGTAACCTTTCCAGTAAAGAGCTATGATTTTCATAGTGTATCACAACCAATTTTACTTGCTCTTCTCTTGAGGGGAAATCAGAACCTCAGAAAGGAATGCGCTACATCCCACAGTTTGGTGGGACACACCTGCCACTTGAGAGCTAGTCAGAAGGTAGGGGTGCTTGGAGCTGGTTGGTTGTATTGGAAGCATCCCATGTTATAAGATATGGTACAGTTCTGGGCAGAACTTTAAACCAAAGTCTCACAAGTTCCTAAACGTTTTAAGTATGGGACCCTGCATATTATGTGTTATTAAGTTCCTACAATGGAAACATGGTCGTTGATGATTAGTCTTTCATGGATAAGTTGCTTATGTCAAATTCTGTTGATAATATTTCAATTTTTATACTAAGTGTATGAATTATTTCTTTTCCCAGTCCAGCACAGACCTGTCTAGAACATGTATAAGCTATGTCCTGTACATGCAGAACATGCATACAGATAGTGACATTTTGAGATTTAGATATACATGTAGATATTAGCTTGATAAAAATTATGTTAAACTTCATGTTTCTCCTCCAGTAATAATGGTATAGGCCAGTTTGGTGCCACCATTGTCACCCGTGACCACATGGTCCAGAATGCTTTTAAATTTCATTTTTTTAATGGTGTTTGATGATAAGGGGGCCATACTCCTCCATGGTTTGAGAATATTCCTCTGAATCCAGTGGAGGAACTAGAAAGTGCATGGCTGTGGACTGAACATTATTAAGAAGTTTGGAGGTCTGGAGACATGTTTTCTGGACAGTGATGATGTTGGAGTGTTGCCTGTCAGAGTGATAAGCTGTTTATTGGTTTGCCGTGCTTTCTGGCTTATTCAATCAAACTGCTACTTATCCTGCTGACTGTCCCCTCAGCCTTGTTATGTGGAAGCTGCAGGGCTCACTTTCAGACCTCTTCTTATTTACACCCCGATGTGCCTCCCAGCTGTGTACAGGAGCTCACGCTTGCTCCCACCACTGTGACTGTAAATTATCTGGATTCATTTTCAGCTCCTGTGTAGTCTGTTAACAACATGTCTGCACACGTGGACGAGTGTCCTTCATGTGTTTCCAGTATTCTTTAGTGGCAACAACATGTCAGTCTAGCTATCCGTTGGACTGAAACATCTGCATGAGGATGATGAGCTGGAAATCCATTGATTTAAAGGAGCTCTCATTTGTTTGAAATGTTAGAATCATGACAGATAAAGGACATCTTGGTTTAGGATTTCCTGCTGAAAAGGCCAAAACTGACCTGCACCTTGTTGAGGGCAGATTGTCTTTGGCAGTGCAGAATGTTGGAGTGATTTATTTTCCACTGCAGCAACTTCTCACACCAGGATGCAAGAGAGAGTTCATGTTCAAGGGCCTCTCTGCTGTGAGGGGGGAAGAAAGTCCTCTTTGAAGAGACATGCTTAACTCAGAACACACAAATACGTACATATTTCAACAAAGTGAACCTCTTTTGAAAATTAAAAATGCATTGCTGTTTATTAAGTTTCAGCCAAATAAATAGTTTCAAAAACTAAAAAAAAATTATAGAACATTTTGGTAAATACACTGAAGATTGATACCACTCTCTGATGATGCATTCCATTTATATAAAGAAGTCAAACCCAGTTGGAAATTTCAACCAGAATGTGCCCAGAAGTCAGATTTCCAACTCGGAAGGTCGGAAGAATCTCACCAGCCCCAACCGCAAAATCCAAGATGCCGGCTCCGCACATCAACAGTGTGGAAGTTGTAGTAATATCCTGTTTGAAAGCACTTTTGTCTTATTTGTGTCTCATTAAATCAGTCGTACACATACACAGCACTGTCCAACTTCTATCTATGGACATGTTGCCACAGTGTTTGTATGCACAAAATACAGCGAAATGCGTATTCATCAACTGGTATTGCTAACAACGGCTAACCTGGCGAGAACTGTTTTTCTGACTTCTAAACTGGAATGATTCAAACTCGGGCATGACGTCAGTCCCAGCCCCAACTTCCAACTTCCAAGGTAAATGAAACGCAGCATAAGCACAGAGCCAAAAGCTGGAGGCAATTAGCTTAGCTTAGCATAAGTTTATCCATACTTGTGTTGGTTGCTAGCAGTCTGTGAGCACAAGTCACTCCAAGTGGATGTGTACATTCAGTGCAACCAGCTGTTGTTTGCAAAGAAATAGTTACAGCAAGTAATTCCCCTCAAAAGCACAAATGATAATTTTTACATTTTTGTTTGTGCATTAAAAGCAAAATACACCATGATAATTAGTGAGTTTTAGAGCTGTGTCCCCTGTTTTAAGTCTCCAGTCAAATATCTCCTCACTTAAATGCAGATTTTCAGTTTAAAACTGCATAAAAGTTCTTGTATGGCTTCTTCGTCTTAAAAACTGATTTGAAATCTTTGGTTTATTTGGTTAAAAAGCCAAAAAAAGCAGTGTTTATATTTGTCAATGTGACTGTCAATGTGACATATTAAAGAACTTTTGGTATTGGAACCAAAACTTGCAGCTATCATAAACTTGTCAAAAAAAATACCAAGCTGTAATATTTTTATTTGTCCAGTGTGGTCAATTATTACACACTAGTCACAAAAATCTGGTGTGAGAGGGAACATTGGTCCTCAGGGCTCCTTTGATGTTATAATCTGATTCTGGTTTCCATCTCCCAAGTTGAATTTATTATGTGCTCCAAACATTCAAACATAATCCTCAGAACTGCAACCAGTGCTCTGAGTACTGGATGGACAGGAATGCTGGAATGTCCTACTGTGACCTCAACACAGGTCACCTCCAGGTCTCGCTGTAGAAATAAACATACCAAATGTACCATATGTCAAATTAACATGATATTATGTAACAGCAGTAAACATTTTTGTTTATTGCCTGTGGTGTTTTACTGAAAATATTAAATTGGCTATAGCAAATAATTCCTACAGTGCAGCAGAAACTGAGAGGCAGTAAAATCAGTCATTGACCAACACACATCCGCAATAACAGCATGGTAGCTTTGAGAAGATTTAGAGCCCACTGACCGGCTCTTCCCACTGAGATGAATGTGGGACAGTAATGATTGTAGCCTTTCAGAAACCCTCACATATTTAGGAACAACTGTGCAACAGTAATGAGGCTTAAACAACTGTCAAAAGATTAAATATTTAGGAAAAGCAGCAACTATTCAGCACGGATTAGAGGACTGTGGCCACAGTTTTGTCATTGGAAGATGTTAATTACAAAAATGTGCTCTTAATCCTCTCATAGAGTCACTTCTACATATTGAACTCATCTTAACTGCATGTGGGGACACGCAGCCTCCTGCAACTGATGTCAATCATGGCGAGTCACACTCTGAACTGAACTCTGTGCTCTGGTAACATCTGGTCGAATTGTAGTGGATCATTAAAACAGACCAGCAAATGATGCACTGAGCCTGACAGACACTCGGTGGATCCTGTATTTCCACATGGACAGAGACTTTATCACTAGTGATCACAATAATCACCATGCCTTCACAGCACATAATGAGTGAGTTTAAGAAAAGACCTAAAGACCTCTCCTCAAACAAACTACACCACCAATGATGCTCTAAAAACACTATCATCAGCACAATAGGTGTAATAATTCCTCTATATATTGTTTACACCCCAAAGAAAAGAAGCAGCTGTCTTCTACCATCCGATAAGAAATACCAGAGAACTTCTACTGTCTTGGTAAATGGATCTGTGCATGTATCAGTACCAGTTAAAGCTGGTGTACAACATTCAGCTGTTGGGATTGTTGACAAGGTCTCTTGAAGTAACAAAAGCCTGACCCCAGATAAACTGACAGAGGCCAGACTGGGAATATTTATAGTTCTTGACAAATGTAAATCTTAATGCACTAAAGCTATCTGGTGACTAGCAAACCCTCCTCTGAGCTTTCCTGTTGAGCGGCCTCAAGCATGTCTAAATATCTTCAGTTCCTCGTGTGTCTACACCTTTGCTGTGATGTGGAATTCAAGCCAGGAGGTGCAGAATTTGAATTTTCTGGCAGTTTCTGTTACGCATAGCTATCATTCCACCAGGGCTGTTGTTGGGGTTGGTATGTGGTCGCTTCTGATCCTGGAACATCTGAGTTTTTGAATTGTGTCATGACTTCTGCTACAAGCTGAGTATTGTACAACTGTAGACTGTGCTTTAAGATTCAGTTACTACAAAATGTGATTTACTCTGTTGAAGTGTGGCAGTTTACTTCAACCCTACTTCACCGTTCATCAGGCTTCATCAAGCAATTTCAGGAAATAGTTAAGTTCAAAGGAAATATTAATGCTGTAATTTGTGGGTAAAAGCACAACAGACAGTGTAGCTACTACAACATGTGAACCAAATCTAAGAAATGTAGATGTGACCCAATTACAGTATTTTTAGTCAGGCTAGGATGGTTCTAGGGATAGTAATGTTTGACTGTTGGGTGATGCCTGCCTTTGTTCCAGACCGGAATATCTCAACAACTGTCCGATGGATTGTCATGGAATTCTGGACATTGGATATTCATGGTCCTCAAAGGATAAGTCCCACTAAAATGTTGATCCCCTGACCTGTGAGGATCACATTTTTGTTTTAGAATAAAATGTCTCAACAAGTATTGGATGGGTTACCATGAAGTTTAGCACATATATTCATGTCATTTTTTTGATTAATTGTAATCATTTTGATCATCTGACTTTTCATCTAGTACCATCATAGGGTAAAAATGTTAACTTGTCCAATACTTTGGTTTATGACCAAATATCTGCAAAAATAACGTCCTTCCTGTCAGCACTTACTTATAGTACTAACATGCTAAACTAACATGGTGAACAAAGTCAACTTTATACTTGCTACACATCACAGTGTTCGCAGTGTCATTGTGAGTAGCATGCTGACTTAAGGTTTTAGCTCAAAGCACCACTGTACCCAAATACAGCTTCATAGACTTGTTTTATGGCTCAAAACTCTTAGTTTATTGAATGTAAATATGCCTTAACCCTCATGTCATCGAGGTTTGCCTAAATTAAATGAAGTCTGAAGTTATAAAAGTTCACTGATATTGCACTAGATCAGTAAATATCTGATCAAAGAATAAGTAAAAGTTAATAAGCATCATTGTAAGGCAATGCTAACTTTTGGCATGTTTTAATACAGTACACCCAGCCCTAAAACCATTTTAGTGCTCCAAACTGCTAGCCTATCAGAAGCGGGGTTACAACCTTCATAATGTAACACTGGTTTAAACTGCTGTTATCTGCTAATGTGGACCTAAAGCCCACACAAACTCTTTCATTAGATAAAATGAGTGCATCCTGCCTGAGGTCACTTTGTCCACTTAGTGCCATAAATCATTTTAACCCTAAAGTGATCAGTCCTAATGAGAACGTCAACATTCTGGGATGAAGCCATATAACTGAAAGCCTTTCAAATCTTTTGCACCGTCCGACCTGGAAAGTGCAGAGATTACTCCAACAGCTGCGGCTCTCTTTGATGTGTGTGTGTGTGTGTGTGTGTGTGTGTGTGTGTGTGTGTGTGTGTGTGTGTGTGTGTGTGTGTGTAAATATACAAAGTGTTTATGTGTGATTTTTGGGAGACACCTAGCATGCAGCGATGAGTGTAGCCACCATAGAGATAAGGCTCAGATTGTGTTTTGCTGACCCCTGTGATAAAAGCCAGAGTGTTCAGATAGTCCAGGACCAGAGCTTTCTCTCACACTGTCATCGGGGTCACATTCAGGTCTTGTTACAACTAGGAGATAACATTTCAGTCATGCTTCCCACGCATACAGAGGCTTTATGTTAAAATGTCATTATACTTAGTATGCCATACTCTTTGCAAAGCCATTTTTTACCCATATTTAGCATTTATAAGCAGTTCATAATTTAAAAAAAAAAACCTACATTCTGGTGGACCCATTGGTTTTTTACCATGTTTTTAACTCATCTGGATTTTGTCTTGAATTCTAATATGCATCTAAAAGTATCCAAAGACACCAAATATGTATTTTCAGGAAATGTTTATAAAATATTGCACAAGCCATCCAGAGTATTTCCAATAGATGTAATGGTACAGCACTAAATTACATGGTTTGAATATTTTACTTGGCAAAAGCATCATATAATGAAGGGTTTGAACAAGCAGATACAGCATATCTATGTGATACTGTCATGCAGTGTAATAAGTGTGTTCCTCTAACTTTTAAACAACCATAATGGAAGCGTAAGGGGAAAATAAAGCGGTTATGAGGTTAAATGTTACATAATAAATAATGAGGGTATTACATAGTTTTTAGGAAAGTGCTTATTTGCTTTCTCGCTGAGAGTTAGAGGGGATTGGTACCACTCTCATATCTGTACCGTAAATATGAAGCTGGAGACGAGAGATGTTTAGCTCAGCTTAACTTAAAGACAGGAAACAAGAGAGAACAGCGAGCCTGGCTCTGTTCAAAGTCTGCAAATTCAAGACCGGGATGCACTGTAGGAAGATGCCCCACACCTTTATAATGGTAATTATACCATGTCGCTGTTTATTTAGTCATGCATTTTTAGTTAGTAACATGAAACAGCGACACAGGTCAACACTTCCATGTGGTACGCTGGAACAACCTGGAAGCAGATGTATTATATCGGTCCATGTCAGCCTCAGTGTCTCCATTCCCTTCACCAGACTTTGCATCCTGACAAATGATGTTGGTTAATAAGTCCTGTAGTGGATTGCAGTCGGTGTTCCGGTTCATCCTAAAAGTGGTGGATGGAATGAAGTTCAGGGCTCTCTGTGTGGGAAAACCACTTATTTATGGAGCTGCCTTTTGTGCAGTGGATCAATGTCATGTTTAAACAGCAAAGAGCCTTCACCAAAATTAAAAGTCTGAAAAGTCGAAATAGTGGTCTCCAACCATTTTTGGTTTGTGACCCTGTAATACAAAGCAATGTGTAATTGGCTGGGGCCTCTTCAGAGCATTTGCATATGTCAGTATTTACTTTTTAGAGGCTTTACGAGATCAAATCCAGTAAGTGACAAGAAGAGGACACATGTTGGGGCAGAGTTTTGTGCAGCCGTTTTTTGCTGCTTTGCTATCCTGTTGATCTTCTCACAACCTGTCAGATTTATCTTGCATTTTAGACCAGTGGATCCCATGTGAGGGACCCTTCATATGGGATCCACTGGTCTGAAATGCTGTAGCGTTAAGATTTCCCTTTATCAGGAGGAAAAACTATTTTGAACCAAAAGGCACACAAAGGTATGTGGATATGGGTGTCCACTTACATTTAACCATTGTATTTTGTCTCATGTTTTTACTCTTTTTTAGCTCTCCAAAAGTTTCATTTTGTGACCTTTTGACCTGAACTTACCTACCTAAACTTTACTGTACATGCCTTTACCTGCTCCTGCAGCTCATAAAAGCAAATGTTATCTATCCTCCAACTCAGCTTTGCCAGTGTTAACCCCCTAAGGATCCTGTAATTGAAGCTATCCATAACTAGCTCATTGGCAGCTTCTCAGTGGCCCTCTGGGGACCTATTACTTATTCTGTTGTACCGTGTAGGAAAGAGGAAAGCCATGCACCAGGACTGGAAAATGTGGCGCAAATTGTTTTTACAGGGACAAAAAAAACATCCTGGTGACTCAGGTTGGATACAACCAACTTAGCTTTTGTCCTGTGCGTCATGACTTTTTAAGTAGACATTAAAGGTGTTCCAAATTGTTTTAGTTCTTATTTATTGTGACAAAAACAGGTTTTGTCTTTAGCCATTTAAAGCCCTGTTCTCTACATATCTAATATGCTAATCTGGTTTATTTATATGAACATTGTTGGTAATTAGTTTCCATCCAGGAAGCTCTGTGTGTTTGTTGTTGAAGGTTTTCTGGTCAGGCTGAGTGAAAGGTTGAATGGCCCTTTACTTCTCCTCCCCTGTTTAGAAAAGACAGGAGTGCCTCTTGGCCGTATCTGTGCTAGGCATCTCTATGAGTGTGTGTGTGTGTGTGTGTGTGTGTGTGTGTGTGTGTGTGTGTGTGTGTGTGTATGTGTGTGACGGATTTACAGCGTGCGATGGAGAGAGAGGCTGTGTTGTTATGATAATGAGGCAGCATGGGAAGGTCTTTGTCTGTGTGTGTGGAGCTATGAAAAGGTTTGAACACACCATGGGAGAATCAGCCCCATTTCTATACAGCATCCACTCTCTGCTGATGGAAAAGCAAAGCAGAGGGGTGTGTAGCAGTGGCCATTTATGTATGCATATGGCTCCCTGCGTGTGTGTTTATGGGGAATTTTCACCAATAAACGCAAAATCCAAGGTGGATAATGTTGATTGTATTGTAATACCCACAATGGATTCTTGTATTTTCAGAAATGTTGGATTTCCCTTCATCAACTGCTGTCTGTCTGGCTCTCTCTCTCCCTCTCATACACACACACACACACACTCAAAAAGAGGTTGGATGGACATGTGTTCAGTCAAAGGGGGGACTGTGCTTGTTTTTTCTAATTGACAAAATATCCATCCATAACAAGGCTTACTCGTGCAAAATCATGCAATTGACAAACTTTTCGGCTTGTAAAAATGCAGTCATGCGGATTAAAGCAGCTCAGTCACTGTGACTTTAAATTCCTAAATAACAGGAAAGTAATGGACAACATATTGTCAAAGATAGGCTCTGAGTTTTAACACTCCAGAGTGGTCACTGTAATCCTTCTTCTGCTTCATTTAGGCTGTGAGGCAATCCTTTGGTTTGATCCACTGAACATGGCAGCTGTCTTCATTTTCTATGGAATACGAGTGTGTCACCTCTTAAAGCCCTGTGGGATAACCAGGGTCACCAGACTGCGATGCAAAAAAAAGAAAAAGAAAAAAAGGAGGGGTCAAAAGTTGAAATTTTATGCAAATGAGAGCATCTGCTAAAAGCTAAATAGTTAGCTAAAGAAACTGACATAGAAAAAGTGATGCAATGGTGAACTAGGAAGTTAAGTCTTCACCTACTGTGGATAATGACTAGTTTTGGGCTTTCCCTTTTTTATGTCATTCAATAGTCACTTTATTACAGATACAAATAAAAACAAAAAGTGTTGCTTCTCAAAAAGTTGTGCAAATTGTTAGAAAAGGTTGTAGCTTTCTTGTCCACACAGTGGTTGTCCACAGTCCACAGTTCTCGTTCAAGGTGTAAATACAGTACCAGTAAAAAGTTTGGACACACTTTCTCATTCAAGAGAAAAGTAAGGTGTGTACATTCATAAGATCAGCTGAAGCTAGCATGTGGATGTAGCAGTATGAGTTAGCCAAATTCAATATTTTATGGGAAAAAGACTGTAACTTTGGAAAATAGCCATTCCATTTAACTGGTATAGACTAAAATCAATACCTAAATCCTGGAAGATGATTTTTCTTGTGCAACAAACCAATATCACTTCAAGATGAAGTCAAGAAAAAATATCGGACTTCTAGAGGTCCGTATGAGTTAGCACAATCAAAGCGTTTCTTTCAAAGTTACAGTATTTTTTGTTACAAAATTCCCTCTACTTATTTGATCAGTTTTGATTGAAGATTTTTTTTTAAAAGAGCATGAACTCATACTGCTGAAGCCTCATTGTAGCTTATAGCTTACTGATTAGCTTATTAGCTACTAGCTTAGCTGAACTTTAGAATGCATTTTTGCAGAAGGAGACCTGTGGATTATATCCTGCATCTTTTACAGTGGAGGCAGACTTCAAAAGGCCTGTAAGGAGAGGATGAATTATTACATCAACTATTAACTCTTTCAAAGTAAATATGACATTTGAGTGCTGTATTAAGGAAGACAAAGACAGAGTTGATCATTCACATATTTATGGTATGGCACATCATGAGAGTTATATAATTGTGTATCTTCTGGCTTTAATGTCAATGTCACTGACAATGTTGCCAAAGTTTTGAGTTTTTTAGTTTTATAATTGATGCCCCTTAGGTTTAGATGAAATCTCACCTGTTGGAATATGGCTGCAGTAATGTATTCTTAGTGTTTGGTAGAACCCATGCCAATTAAAATGGAGCATCACTTCTATTAGGAGAATGCATTTATTTTTGCTGTAAAAATCAGTCCTGGCCTAGTATCAAAGAGATTTTTTAAGAAAAGCCGCTTGGTCAGGAATTCCCACATTCCAGCAAACATAATGGACCTGAAAGCACTGTGGGAAAAAAGGCGCGTTGAGGAAACAATAATAGTGCATTGTTTTGTCCGACATCACTGGAAGAACTCCAATCACCTGCTGGGATGGTTCTAGTGAGGAGATAGTTAAATTAGCTAAATGGAGAATTTGCAGAGCAACTTTAAATATGGGGGGGAAATTATCTTAATCAATTTATGCGTTTTTTTATATAGTCTATGGTTTGCACATGTGTAAGTCATCCAAAGGGTGTGTATGTGTGTGCAAGGAACAGTGCTGAGGCTGAGTTTTCTTCCTGCTGCCAGCTGTGCTGTATGTCCTGCTTGCTCAGTTTCCTGTGCTTTGTCTTAGTTTCTCACAGCACAGCATACAGTAACGAAGAGCATGTGAAAAGTTTCAATTGGACAGACTGCATTCAAACTAAAACTGAGCCTGTTTCGTGTCTCAGGGTTTAGTTTAGTTTTTTCATCACATGAAATCAATTAGCACTGGGGATATTTATTTTACTGAGAGATTTGCCCTTGTAAATGCTGACACTGTCTCATACAGGGAGTAGGCAAAATAATCTAAAACACTCAGAGAATCTAATGTAATCCTGTTCCACAGTCCAGCTATAAATTCTCCTTTCATGAAGTTTTGAATGATTACTAGTGGATGTGATGAGTTAACAGTTTTTGTTTTACATGTTAATGTAAAACATGTAAAGCTCAGATATTTTTCACCTGAGCTCTGACCTCGTCACTCCCCAGCGGGAGGCACCAAGTTCAGCACAGTTGGGAGTGGGGAGTGAAAATTATATGTCATATTTCCCAGGTTGACTTAGACTCAAGCAACTGCATGAAATGGCTTACCTGATTTATCTGAGGATTATTTTCCAGATGTCTAGAAATTGTCAGAATAGAATAGTGAAAAAGTACTATCACTATTTCATAATGCTCAAGGTGATGCATCCAAGTAACTTGTTTGTCCTTCCAATCAAAACCCAAACCCATTAAATTGATTATCAGAACTGTTGCTGAATAATTTTCTGTTGTTTGACTAATCAATGAAGTATTTACATATTGTGTAATAATTATGATCCTCAAATTGATATGTTACAAATGATTTGGTGATTGATTGGCCAATATCGGCTGACTGTAATATCAGTGCTCAAGTTTCGATATTTGACTAATTTAAGAGTGTGTGAACCCTGATCAAATGGAGCAAAGAAACAATAAAAGTAGAGTTTGTCATCTTAATCTCACACTAATCTTAATAAGAAGAAGCAGAGTCATCAGCAAAAGGTTTAACATTGTCTGGGCCAGACTGATACATGCTCACACACACACACAGAAAAGAAAAAACCTGATAGTTTTGTTATATGTCTTGTTCACAGGATGTGTCATTTTGAGGCTTTAAATGTCAATGTTATATAATCAGCACCATACATCAGTTTGTTACCATAAACCCATAGTACATTTCCTGTTGGCAGCATCAAATCCCTGCAGACTAGTTCACACTTGTTGCACATATATAAGAATCTCTTCGTTTAATCTGAAGCAATCTCTTAATCCTGCCAGCTCAGTCTAATGTCATGTTGTGTCTCATTTTAGAGTTTCAGTCTGCATTATTAAAGTACAATTCTCACTTCAAAATACTATAAAAAAAAGATGCAGATGTAGCAGTACACCTGTCTTTAAAATACCATATATTCTGTGTGTTCAGGCAGCTAATTTTGAAGCTCACGTCATGTGATTGTGGGTTTTTTCCTGTTGGTCTCATCCCAGACGGAGCAAGGGTGTGTGTGTGTGTGTGTGTGTGTGTGTGTGTGTGTGTGTGTGTGTGTGTGTGTGTGTGTGTGTGCGTGTGTGTGTGTGCTCTCCATGCCCTGGCCATCTGTCCGACAGTATTGTCTGCCTGACAATGGGGTGCCTGGTCTTCAAAGACTCACTGTGCAGAATGGGAGCATCGCATCACCCCACAAAAAACTCTCCGTCTCTCTCTCTCTCTCTCTCTCTCTCTCTCTCTCTCTCTCTCTCTCTCTCTCTCTCTCTCTCTCTCTCTCTCTCTCTCTCTCTCTCTCTCTCTTCTCTCTCTCTCATCACGTCATGTGATTATGTTTGTGTGGTGGTCTAGCCTATTGCTTCTCAGCCTGGTAACAATGTGAATGAAGGCTCAGACACAATCCACCCTTTTGATTTTATGGTGGCTATATCTCATGGAGGTTTGTAGAGATTCTGTCAGTGCAAGCCTGGATACATAAATATTTGCTTTATTCACTTGACAGCTGTAGTTGATTTTATAGGCATCATATTTAGGGTTGAATGCATCAGATGGAAATATTAGAGGAAATTAATATCAAGAAAAATATTTACTAGGGACAGTTTGCTGTTGGTGTAAACATTATGGACTTATGTGAGTTCATAATGCAGAAGATGTTTGTGGACTCTGGAAAAGGAGGAAACCTTTACTTAATGACAATTTACTACATGTTTATTGCACAATATGACAGCCTCAAATTGATATCGTACAGATTGTTACCAAGATTTTACAAGGCTTGTCTTGAACAGTGTGACATGCAATAAACTTGCATAATCATTGACACACTCTAAAGGGGCCTTTACTTTTCATCTGTACCTTTCTCAAAAACTTCAAACCCTGGTATTTTTCCATCACTAGTGATAATCCATCAGATAGCCAGTACAGCTCTCATAAGTTCAAAAAACATATGCTATTTATTAGCTATCATAATGTAAATGGGTATTGTATGAGGCTATCCCACCAAAGGTAAACACTCCTCCATGGTCAAAGTTCGAGAGGAAACACAGAAACCTCCCCTCTGGTCAAACTGATCTGCTGTGGTTCTAATACCTGCTTACCCCATGCTAGGATTTTATTGGACCACATATTTTACTACCCACCCCCCACCTCAACTTCTAACAATCACTAATATCCACATGTAAGACATAGGAAATGTCTTTTGTGGCCGAGTACGAATAAATGAATGAACAAACCTTATGCACATGTTTCCAAGAGAACGCATTCTAAGGAGGCAGTTTTTACTTATGGCAATTCAAACCAGCTCCAGAGCAGAAACATTAGTTGGTGCTCTACTACAACCAGATGCCAGGGTGACGTTTACTTGGCGACATGCCAAACTGAGTCATCAATCATTTGGGAGGAGGTTGCACTTCTTTCTTTGAAAGAAAAACTGTTGCTCAGATACAGTTTTGAATCCAGTTTTGAGTAAGAAATAGAAAAATGATCTTCCATCTTCTCAGATGTTCTGGGCCAAAATTGATTAATTTGAAGTATTATTAATGCTTTGAAATGTCTGGTCCATCAAGCTATTTCAAATAAAGACAACACTGCTTCAGATACATACAGTGAGAATATCATTCTGTTGCTGCATGCCTGTGGCTCTGTCATTAGTGTTTAGCAAACATGCAATACACTGTGCTCACGCTTTGCATAGACACACTGACTGCTATTGACATAGTTATTAGCTAACTTGGCTGTCTTTCCCTCAGCTTTTTATGAGGCTTATTACAATGGAATTGGGTCAAAGCACAAACAGCTGATGTCTGGTTAGGTTATTTAAATTTCAAGGTTTGTCCTCAAGTTCTACTGCAAAGTTAAAGTAAGTTTCATTTGTTCCATATCTGTCTTAATGCAACACTCATTGGTTTATGTGATCGTTCCTCCTGTCCTTGCTGGCAGTGAAGTGATCCCCTTGTAGAGTGACTAGACTGTGAAAAATGGGAGAATGGAGGAATGATTACACAGACCCATAACTCCTTTCATCGACACATGGCATGTGTGTACATAAAAGTAAGAAATTTGAACCTGTCCTTTAATGCCTGGCACATTTTTCACGATTCTAAATTGGTAACAGGATGAGAGGAAACGTGGTCACGTAGAGGTTAAAAAACTGGCCTGTCACCTCAGGTTTGCTGGCGTGAGTCCCAGGACCAGCTGGGAAAATATTAGGAAGGAAAGTGAGGTTCAGCTGCAGCCCCTCCTTTGATTCTCTCATCACTCAACAACTAGTTTCAAGGTGTCCTTGAGCAAAACACTGAATGCTCAATCGGAATGTTCAATGGGGCTGTTTAGAGATTAGCAGAAGAAGTTATAGTGGGAAGACTCAATGTGAATGTGAATTAGGTCAACTTTAAAATATAAATGATGTCCTAAAAAGTCACAAGTGATTCTGTTGCCTTCTTAAATTGTAGAGGACATGTAGAAAAAGAGAGAGTTGTATTCTGTGTGTGTGCTGACTGACTGTAATTCAAGGATGTCCCCTGTCCTTAGCTTTTATTTAGTCAGCATTGTCTTTTGTGTGTGTGTGTGTGTGTGTGTGTGTGTTTGTGTGTGTGTGTGTGTGTGTGTGTGTGTGTGTGTGTGTGTGTGTGTGTGTGTGTGTGTGTGTGTGTGTGTGTGTGTGTGTGTGTGTAATTTGCTCTGTGTGTTTGTGTCCATGCTGACCATGGTGTGTAATAGAGACTGACAGCATCATCATTACCTTCTGGTTAGTTGAAGTATGTGTATGTGTATAAGTTACTTGGTAGAATATATATGTTAAGGCTCGTTCTGACACACAGTACCAATAGAAGCAAGGGGCCTGTGTCACAAAGAGAGATCAGTGAGTTAGTTAACCTACTAACTTTGTCCTTTACTCTGAATTTCTGGTGTCATAATGCTGCCTCAAACAGCTTGTAAAAATGACTTAATAAAAAGCTATGTGCATCATAATTAATATTTAACTCCTTCATAATAGGTCATTCAAGGTATAATATCAGAAACCTAATAAATGTTTGTCACGTGACCAAGTGTGCACAATGGCCAATAAAAAGATAGCAGGCAGTTAATTAACCATGCGCCAGTTATGAGTAATTAAGGAATTGAACTCTTGCTTTTCACCTTTGATTAAAATATTGCTTCATTGTCACATGGTGTGTCCGCTGTGCTCTGTTCATGCTGGCAAATAATTTGCTGAAAGTAAAGTGACAAATTTAGGTAAAAGACTGAGAAGAGTCAAGAAGTTTACCATTTGAATTATAGAGAAATCTGAAATGACTGGTTTACAAATGCTTTAAACACATGCATTCATCATGACATGCAAATGTTAGCTATAATAGTGTATATAGATATAGATATTATATGTAGATATAGTATATTGTCCAGTATTAACTTATCACAGATTTGTACTGGTCTTTTGTCCAGACTGAAATGTCTCAACATCTCTTGAATGGATTGCCATTAAATCTGACATTCATGAGTCCCAGAAGACATATTGTAAAAACCTCAGTGATCCTCTGACTTTTCCTCTAGCACCATCATCACTTTGAAATTGCAGCCTGTCTCATACTTTGGTTTTGGACCAAATACCTTCAAAACTAATGTCATTACCATCAGTCTCATGAAACACCAGTATGTTCATATGATCATTTAGAGCAAGTAAGCTGACTTTTTAGTATTTAGCTAAAAGTAATGTGGATGTAGACTTGTCCAACTGTAAAATGTAGTAATGACCAATTACTGCTAAACCAATCATAATAGAGAGGAAGGGGTTGTACTGTAGTCAGACACTGGTAATCTGAACCAAGTTTTTTATCAATCTTTGTAGAGGTGCCAAAAAAGCTCCCCAGGGATTGTCCTGGAAAATCATTTTAAAACTTTTTTTTTTTAAACTTAACACCCATGATGCATGTATGATATGTAGCCTACTTAGTGGCTGCAGCATCATTATTACTTCATAGTAACCCATCTGCTTCTGGCTGGTTACCTGAGGCTGCTGCTGTGTACACACTGAAATCATGACGGGAAAAAGAAAGTCATTTTCTATCAGTGGAAAACATGTTCTCCCCAAAGCTCATGACGAACTGCCAAAAACAAGCCAACGAGATACAGAGACGCAGCAGCAAAACAAACATTTAAAACAGCTGCAATGTATTTTTAAAAAGTCAATAAAATTCAGCAAAACAGCAAAGTTGTCCATTTCATTACTTTATATGCATGTAAGAAATGAAAGAAACAAATGCCTATTAAATGGTCATTTGCATGAGAAATAAAGAAATAGAAAAATATGTGGTTATAATAATCATCCTTTTATGATAATTTTATGATAATTAATTTGACCCGACAGACATGTCCACTATTAGTGGTTTCCACTGTACTGCACTGCTGTATTGCATTGTAATCTATTTCAATTAACATGTGAATTTGTGTCATTATTATAAATCTAATTGTCTGGTTTCATGTCTTGTTATATCTGTTAAGACATTGTGTTATAAATGTCCTGGATACTGTATAAAGGACTTTAATTGCTATAGTTTGATTGCCTCCATTAAAATCTAAACGCAATACATCACAATCATCATTCATCACTCTGTTCTACTCTTTTGATCCTGCGATGTTAATGAAGAACATAAAGAATAACTGTTCATTCTGCAAGAATCTTGATGGCTCACATTACTTATAGAATGACAGACTGAAAGAGAGAGAGTGGGGATGGGTGTGGAACAATGTGTTCTCTGTTTGCTTTAGCAGCCCCACTAACCTTCTACTCCCTTTCTCCTGCAGCTCAGCTATACGTCACCGAAATTTGCTATAAGTCAACTTTGTGTGTGTGTGTGTGTGTGTGTGTGTGTGTGTGTGTGTGTGTGTGTGTATGTGTGTGTGTGAGTGAGAGCATATGCGTGTGTGTGTGTGTATGTGTGTGTTCAGTGTAATTGAAATCATTCGTGGACTTTCCTGTCTGAGGATCTGAGGCTGTGCACTGGCTGAGAGCCAGAGTGTGCACTGCTTCCACAGTTATCAGCAAAATCTTGAACTTTGGAAATCATAGTGCATTTTGCAGAAAAAAGAGACGCAAAGGTTACAGTAATCTAACACAGAGGGGAGGAAGGAATGAACATATTTCTTAGGGTCAACAACTGATGAAAATACTAATCTTGGAAATCCTTTTGAAACACAGGAAGTTGGAGTCAACCACCTGCTTTACTTGGTCTTCAAAACAAAGATCAGATTCAAATATGACACGAGGCTTATAGCAGCTGGTTTTTCAAGGCTCATAGGTCAATAAAGCACATTCAGCAAGTTAAAGTGCTGGAGTCACACATGTTCTCATTACCAGAAAGTAACAGCTAACCTGAGGGGAGCACAATTTATGAAACATTGAACACACCAGACCATCTTATTTTTGATCCTCTGGTTGGTTTTAGAATTAGAATAGAAACAATTACTGTTGAGACCTTTACATAACACCAAACTGAAAATACAACTTACTTATACTAAGTAAATGTTTGTGACTAAGGTGCTGTCTCTCTGTAGTAGCTATTGACTGGAGGCACTATGAGGCAGCAGGGGCTAAATATCATGGAAATATGTAGCTTGTAATTAGCTGAATTGGTTTGGGTTGCTGTAGCGTCCTCTGTGGTGTACCATTAACTTAACTGAGAACAGCCTATAAAGATGAGTAATATAAGGTCAGAGGTCACTTACTCGCTTTCAGAACTTTCAATCGCACATTATGGTGTGCATTCAGCAAATGGGGGTGTGGAGTTAGAAAGAAGTGAGGTTACCCATGGATGTAAAAATATTTCTAGTTTCTGAGTTTGCTTCTGCAGTAGTGTTTCCCTTGTTGCCCTGTCAGCCCACAGACTTTACATTGTGATGTCATGTCACAGATTTTTGAATCAGTTTCACGAGATCGAGACGAGACGAGATTTTAACTATATTTTTAATAAAACTTCAATGAGGAAATACATGACTGTTCTTTTATTTAAAATTCACAAAATGGAAATTGAATTGAAATGTTTGAGCTAATCAGCTTGTGATGAATCACTTTTTTCTACTTTCTAAATATATAATTATCATATGCAGTATGCAGCACTGTAAAAGGTTTCCCCATATAGATATTTTATAGATGGATAATTTTGGTATTTATGGAAATAACAACCATAAATACAAAAATTAGATACAATCACAAATACCAAAAAGTTAATTGTAAAGAGTAGAAACAATTCTAATATATAAATATAAATTAAATAAAGAATCCAATTATCACAAATTATAACATATTGCTAATAAAAAACACAGAAATAAAAGTAAATTGCACAAATCATGTATCACATAAATACACAAGTTATAATTTGCTAGTGTGAATCATTTTACTTTTTGCATCATTAGGCTTCCATAGCTCCGCTAGAGTCCCTGCTACTCCTACCTCAGGCTTTCAGTGTAGAGACCTGAGGTCAACTTAACTTGCTCCTCTCCTCATCTCCTAATTTTGACTGAGATCTTCTCAGCATGTAGACGCTGCAACAAGGTTAATGATCCACACGTGACATTATAAAAAGAAGACATGACGTGCGAATGATCGATAGAAAACCGATCATCTTTTTTTCTTTTTTTTTGTGCGCCCCTTAATTATAGCTTCGCGAGACAAAATTCACGTCAACGAGAAATAAAATTGCATTTCCCAGGCTTGGTGAAAAGGTAGCATAAATTCAAGTAGTAAAACATAAGCAGAATTCAAATTACTTTAAAAAAAATAGAGAATCTAAAGAATATTGCTGTGGTTTCAGTAGAGCTATCTTTGTCATTTAGCAGATTTCTAAATCTCCATGTATCCCCTATGCAGTACAACAAAGCTGACTCAGGATGTAGTAAATGTAATTTTAGCAGTTGGAAAGTTTTTGAACATTTTGGCACAGTGGTTACATCCTGAAGCTTGTGAATCTCACACCTCACAGGCAGCTCTGGGCTGGAAGAAAACAATAGATATGGCTGTCAGTGATATTCAGGAGAGTTACTATCGATTAGATGAGTGTAGTCATGTCTGTGTTACTTATCTCTTATACTTATTCCTTATATATGTGCAGTGCTCTAGAGGGTTCGTGTGTGAACAGTAAGGGGCTTGGTGGCTAAAGGTCAGCTAATCCTGCTGTACAGAGTTGGATTGAAGCCGAGGTCCCAAGTAGCAAAGAAGCTTACTGCAACAACACATCTCTCCAGACTGCTTTCTTTCACTTTTTCTTTCATGTCAACTGGTCTGTTTTTATGCCTCTCTATCTTAGTGACATTGCTTGGCTGGCTGTGCCATACTGTATGAACTGGCTTGCTTTTGTCTGGTTTTATTTTACCTTCAGTCCCAATAAACAAAATCATAATGAGTGTCAGACAATCTGACAGCCAGTCCTTCTGTACACATCAACTATACATATGTTTCAAAATGATATCACAAATTTCTTCTTTGGCCAAGAAATAATGAAATTGCAAATACACCCATTTAGTAAAACTTTTTAGCAAGTATAGAGGATGTCATAAACTAGAGATTGTAAAGCCCCCTTAGGGCTATAGAAACAAAACTGACATGACACAATGTAGTGTCTTTCATCCCATTGTTTTGGTTAGGGTTAGGATAATAATTTAACAGTTTCGGTTTAGTCTTGTGTCTCAGGTAACAGTGTACACTGCCTGCTCAGCACCAAACAGCAAACACACAAAGTTAGCAATGAGCATGGTGAGCATAGTAGAACATTTAGTAGCTAAAGAAACAGATATTCTTCTCAGGAGCTGGTGGAGACCAAAACAGAGCTTTAAGACGAGAGTCAGTATTGTACTTACATTCATCAGGTGGACAGAAACATCAAAAGAATTCTAATGTTTCTCCTTGTCTGCTAGACATAGGCAACTGTTTGCTAACATGTTTGACATATCAGTTCATAACATAATATGTCAGATGTTGTGTTCAACCAAGGCAGGTTTAATGTAGAATATTACATGCTTATATGTATATGTTGCATTCTTGCACTACATTATTTGCCATGCTAGCTGCAGGACTCCAGGAATGGCATTGTTAGTCGGTTGGTCCACCACTTTGGTTCAGACTTTAGTATCCATAAAATCGGATTTAGAGATTTATGTCCAGCATAGAAAGAATTGCAATAACTAGGTCCAGTATTTGGACAACATTTCATATTGTCTAGTACTTTAGTTTATGACCAAAACAATTTACATTCCCATTAGGCTGAGCTGTATTTTGTGTTTATTGCTAATTAGCATGCTATCATGCTAAACTAAATAGGTGTTTACCTGAAAACGTCAGCATGTTAGAACTGCATTTAGTTGGAACACTGGTCACAGTATATGACTGTAGACTTTTAATCTTGTATTAAAGTAACTACAAACTTTCCATGAGATCAGGCTCAAGGATTAGTTTAGTTTTTTGGCTAACTGTGTGTGTGTGTGTGTGTGTGTGTGTGTGTGTGTGTGTGTGTGTGTGTGTGTGTGTGTGTGTGTGTGTGTGTGTGTGTGTGTGTTGTGTGTGTGTGTGTGTGAATGTATTCAATACTTCTCACAGGTGTGTTTATTTTTCATGTTAATCCGGCCTGTGCACATTATATCCAGTGATAAATGACCTTTTATGCACCAGAAATTCTTTTGTTATTTTTTACTGTTCTGTAAGCAGCTTGTACATTCATACACGGATTTGGGAATCAACAACTACAACAGTACAGTTTTAGGATTAGTTGGATTAGCTAGAATCTGTTTGGGAAAATCAACAATGGCGTTCTCAGCCGTATGTGGAGATTAAGCTTGAGAGGGCTGCTAAACATCTGAAAAACGTGCCAATCAAGGCTCCATAAGGAGACACAGGCAGCAGTGGAACCTAATATTAATGGAGAGTGGAACACACTGGTCTGGAACCAAGCTCAGGTAACCTGGATCACTTAGCTGGAACATGGGGACACTACTATTGATGTCCACAGAACAGGATGATGTTTAACATAAGCCTACATAGTGTTCAATTATAATAATAATAATAATGCATTATATTTAAAGGCGCCTTTCAAAGCACTCAAGGACACCTTACAAGGCACATAAAACATGACAACAGTACATCAAACAATAAAAATCAGGTAACGTTTAGTGCAAAGATAAATAAATAAATATGAATGTGACTATAAAGTGCATCAGTACAACAAATAAACAAGAACGTGATTGCATAGTTAGTGTGAGACAGAGTATGCCACTCTGAATAGGTGCGTTTTCAGGCGGGATTTAAAGGTGGAGACAGAGTCAGAAGTGCAAATGTCTGGTGGGAGAGAGTTCCAAAGGCGGGGGGCAGATCGGCTGAAAGCTCTTGACCCCATGGTAGTTAAGTTGGCAGATGGGGCAAGGAGCTGGTTGGCAGAGGAGGATCGGAGAGTTCGGGAGGGTGTGTAGATGTGAATCAGTTCCGAGAGATATGATGGTGCCAGGTTGTGAAGGACCTTGTAAGTGAGGAGTAGAATCTTAAAGGTAATGCGGGATTTGATAGGGAGCCATTGAAGTTGCTGCAGGGCAGGAGTGATGTGTTCAATAAATGGGGATGTAGGAACAGTGGAATTGTCGATGGACATGGAGAAAGTGTTGAGTGTTGCTGAGGTTGATCTGGTACCAATGAGGAGGACCTCAGTTTTTTCGCCGTTGAGTTTAAGAAAGTTGAGTGAGAGCCATGATTTAATTTCCAGTAAGCAGTCAGATAGGGCGATGGGTGGCAGAGTGGAAGAAGGCTTAGTGGAAAGATAGAGTTGGGTATCATCAGCGTAACAGTGGAATTGAATATCAAATTTCCTGAGAATATGACCAAGAGGCAGAAGATAAATAATGAACAGGAGGGGGCCAAGGACAGAGCCCTGGGGAACACCACTAGAGACTGGGGAGGAGCCGGATCTCAGGTTCTTGAATCGAACAAACTGTGTGCGGTCACATTTATGCTTCCTCTCTTTTTTTCTCTCCTTTAGATGCATCAGCCAACTACATCAGACAGCTAGAGAACAAGGTGAGGATGCTGGAGGATGAAAACAAGCAGCTGCTGACAGAGGTAACTACTGCCACTATCAGTGCATGTTTTAATCTCTTTGCACAGTACAAAGAACAAAACACATAAGTGAGCTTGACTGTGCTGCAGCTGGCCTTCACGGTTCAACATGCTCATGCAGCACTGCACTGTCAATATATGGAATTTGTGGTAAACTGGCAAGAACACTTTGACTTATATTGTCTTATAAGTGCTTGTTGTTACCGCATGATATTCTAGTGTAATCAGTGTATTGACAGACATGCTGTATGTCCACACTCACTATGACTCTATGGGTTGTGGTTTCATTGTGGTGAACTGGTAGCCACAGTGATGATGTATGTTCTCCCACTGTTTAGTATCATTATAGGGATATCATAGGAATTCTATACACAACCTTTTTGAATGTTTCAATACTTGTTGATACTGCTTTGTTTTTTCATGTTATCCAACTGTATAATGTTATGCATCAGCTACAGACTTCATGAAATATATTGGGTAGAGTCCATGACATTTTTCACATGCTTGCTATGTCTATGCACATGGAATTGGAGTTGGATAATCAAGCCACTTAATGAAATGTGATACATTGTACTGTATATGACATTTCCTTTTATTCAGTTGGTGTGTTTGTCCACAGATGTGTGTCAGCAGCTGGAGGTAAAAATCAGGTTTTCTGGAGGCTGAACTGTAATTTTACAGACAATCTCATTATCTTTTAGTTAACTCCATCTTCAGTTTCATTACCATCATCGTTTTATATACTTCTGCTCTCCAACTGGAGAAAGGGTTTAGTGTAAATTGATATTTATTTCCAGCACCAGTACCAATAATGTGTTTTGGGGGATTTTAATTAGGATTTTTCAGTTAAAAAAAGATCACAAATCTCAAGCGCACCTCTCTGTTCTCTATCTGTGTGTCTTTGTGTCTCTTTGGCAGCCGAATGGAGGAGAAGTGAAGACACTGAGGAAGGGTTTATCCCTTTATCATTCAGAAAGTCAGCTCTCACAGTTCCACGACAACATGTACAACGTACGTACTCTACTACACTGATAACGAGATATGTGTGTGTGTGTGTGTGTGTGTGTGTGTGTGTGTGTGTGTGTGTTTGTGTGTGTGACTCTGACTCAATAACATACTGTAGGCAATAACAGCCATGTCTCATAATATTAAAAGCTCATATCTGGTTTATTGAGCTTTGCTTGTTCCTCCCTCTTCTTTGAGTCCTATATTTCTCCCTGTGCTCTTCCCATCTCTAAATTTAATTTAGTTCAATCGTATTTATTTTGTCCCCAGCATATCTGGTCACCCTGTTATTACATGTTTAATACTGAGCTCATTTCCCTTTATGAGTGACAACAATCAACAATCATGTCCCAGCTGAAATTACAGGGTTAGAATGTACCAGTAGGAATGTAAATGCTGGAAAAACAGCTGCAGCTGAGTATCAAACACTCAAATTTCTGTTATTATCTATAATATAAGGATCAATGCTGACAGTTTCACTGACATGATGATAAACTAAAGACAATGTGAGATCTCTACACCAGATGCAGGATATCCGATCTCATCTATCTAAGTCTGTCTGTCCCACTGATTGATCCTCTTCTGCTTTACCGCAAACACAGCAGGTCTACTGCTTCTCCTGTCGCCACGGGAATGCACACCTACCTCAGCAGAGCTACTGCTTCCTCTCATACTGTCTCTGCTTACTCCTCTTCATGTCTTCCTCTCCTGTGGAGTCGTCTGTGTTTATTTGCAGAGCAGTGTGTTTCCTCTTTTTTGTGGTTGTGCTTTTGTTTTTCTACTGCTGGATGTTTCTGTATTTCTACATTCTTGCCTGTCTGTTTACTCCATGATAACAATGATAGTGATTGTGATCGGTGCCTCCTACCTCTCTAGGGTGCTTCTCGGACCCCCAGTGGTGAACCCTCCCCCACAGGGATCTATTTCCCCCCAGGGCAGAAACCAGAGGCTGTTGTCCATGCCATGAAGGTAGGCCTCATGTCTGCTACATACCAACCTCAGGTATACTAAAAAAAAGTATAGTATATTAACGCTGATTATGGATCAAATTAGCATCACTTCATCAGCCTACAGAACTAATTTGTTCTTATCTTTGTCATTATTAGAAATATGAGATGTCTTCAGTTTCTTACAGTTTAATGCTGTTCTGCTTTGTCTAGTTGTGAATCTAAGCCTTGCATTGAACTAGTCAGTCACCCATTCTGGATCTAAGCATGGTTTTTATAAAGATGACTGTATATAAGCTTAGAGGGCAGTACAAAATAAGGAGGTGGACATTGGAGAGTCAGTGGGTGTGTATTTACTGTAAGTGGATACACAGCATTTGATTTCTGGTAACAAGCCCCTGTTAAATGACACCAGCTTCCCCCTAGTGTTTGATACATGCCACAGGTTTTATTAAGCCGCCTGAACTCTGGATACTTGCATTTATGAAGGACATTAAAATAGTTAAAAACTTCAAAATGTCAGTTACTCAAGTTGAAGTGTCGACTTAAAACTGTATTTTATATCAAACAGAAATGTACATTCCATATTGTTTATGTGTGTGTCTGTGTGTGTCTAGGTGTTGGAGGTCCATGAGAAGCTCGACAGGCACAACTCACAGGAGTATGATGACGATCTCAGTGAGAAAGAGAAGGCTATCGTCAGAGAGATGTGCAACGTAGGTGTCAATATGGAATTTCTGTCTTTCTTTGTCACACAGTATATAAAGTAACATATGATACATACAGATGCAGCTGTTTGAATAAACATGTGTTTTCCAATGGAATAATATTGAGAATATCATGCAAAGGGGGGTGTGTGTGTGTGTGTGTGAGTGTGTGTGTGTGTGTGTGTGTGTGTGTGTGAGTGTGTGTGTGTGTGTGTGTGTGTGTGTGTGTGTGTGTGTGTGTGGCGTCCTCACTCTCTGCTTGTGATGGTCCAGTGCATTTAACATTAACCCAAGAGAAAAAAGGACGCTATTCATAACAAAGACAACCTGACCTATTAATTTCTCTCTCTCCCTCACACACACACACCCTCACTTTTCCACTTTTCTTCACACCAAACACTTTTTTTACGTTTAATAAATACTTGCACATGAGCAATTTAATTAATTGTTATTATCAGAAAATCCCAAGAAAACACCGAAACCAACAATGTTAGTCCATCTCTCAGTACTTTCTGCCCTTACTTCTCTGTCTATTGCACTCAGCTACAATCCCACTAGTTTCTACTGAAGACGTAAATTATTAAAGATGCATCACAAATATAAAGCTTCTTTTTTTTTTAAAGGCTCAGTAATTTCCTGAAACAGCTGGTCACTTTAGTCTTAAACAAGCATTACTCAAACAGGAGGAAATAGTGCTAGTGAGTATTTACAGCAACAGGATGGTGCCTGCTGGAGTTTTTGGACAACAATGGAGCACTATAACACTGAGGAATAAGATGTATCAGGCTAATGATACATAATAGATCCGTTTGTTGTTGGTTTGGTCTTTTAATGGAATTTGTTATTGTCCTATACACTATTCACTTTTAGTCATTTCAGACCATTTGTTAAATATTATTTGCACATGTTTTGTTCACATATGTACAGTATTCTACGTTATACATAACATACAATCCTCTAATCCTTCCTGAAAAATGACATGATATAACTTCTTCAACTGAAGGATTTTTTTGTTGCGGAAGATGTTCAGTATATATAGTAAAATGAAATATACTGTAGATAAATAATAAAATAAAATAAAAATAGAAAAAAATACATAAATTCAAATGACACATGGGTGCAGCATAATGATTATTATGGTTCATAAGAATATATTTCAAAGCTGTGTATCCAGAGATGGATTAGGCATGATCATTATGAGAAATTTAAAAAACACAGAGAAAGGTTGCTCCATGTTACTGTGGTAACTACTGAGATTACAAGCATAGATAAATAACGTATGAATGGTGCAGTACAGTAACAGATATGATCAAAACAGTGCGAATAGGAGGTAAAAGCAGTGGATTGAGTTTGGGGTATATTTTTTTCATTTATTGGTTGAATATCATGTTCTTATAATTCTGTTTGTGGTATATTCTGATTTCTGTCAACAGCTGTTTCCTATGACTGACTTTCAAAGTATGGTCACTGTTTTATTTACTCTGATGTTACTGTCTGACAGCGTGTTGTTTCTCCCTCTCAGGTGGTTTGGAGAAAGCTGGGTGATGCTGCCGGATCCAAGCCTTCCGTCCGGCAGCAGCTCTCAGGCAACCAGTTCAAAGGACCTTTATAGTTGTCAAACAAAAAGAGAAGACCTGCAAACCTATATTACCAGTTTGGACTGGAAGCCTTCAGCACAGTGTTTTCTCTCTCAGCTGATGAACTGAGACCTCATCAGCCTGAACTAAGCTGAGTTATAATGGATGTTCACTTCATAGTACTAAAATGCAAACACCAGAACACTATGGCAAGAACAAATTTGGTGCCATTAGAAACCAAACAGCCAATATAAATGTCTGGATCATGGACATAGATGTATAAAAACTTGTAGGAATTTTTGAAACCTGGATTTGGATTTACCTCTCATCGTTTTGGAAGCGGAAAATCCAAATGTGAGAAATGTGTATGGCGATTGGATGGAGTGGAAAAGCAAAAGTCAGTCACCGCAATGTACTGTCAATCCAGTGAACATACCCCAAACTCTCTCCTCAAGCCTCTTTAAAGGTACAAGAATTCAACCTAGAGAAAAGAAAAACTTAATTCTGGAAATATAAAAATACATTTGTGTAGAAAAATAATTGACTTATATTTGAGGACAGACTCTGGAGGATTTCCGAAGTGACTCAAAGTTTCCAGGAGGTCATTAGAAAGACTCTAGCTTCAAGCACTTGCGCATGTGTGTATTCACTCAGCTTTGGTGGCTGCCACTTTGCCACCTGTATTGTCCAGCAGGAGTGTGCTCCAATAACCTTTTGCATTCGCACAGTGACTCATCAGCTCTCCAGGGACCTCCGTTTGCATCGTGATGAGGAAAAGGATGCTATGTATTTAAACAGTCCATGGGGTTTTTGTCTGCTTTGTTAGCCAGACCTTCCCATCAAAACGTCCTTTTCATTTCTTGGAAATGAATGGCGCTGACTTATTGATCATGTTGTTTACAGTGTGAACGCACAGTGATTATTCAGAAAGTCTATGAAGGACTTAAGTTGACTTCATCAAAGCTGGTCACAACCTTCACTTTGTGTTTTAAAGTTCACTTGTCAAATAGCCTTTTGAGGATCGACTCTCATATATGCAAGTTATCTTTTTAAAAGTTTATATTTGAACAGTAAAAGTACTCATGTGTACACTAACACTACTGGCTTTTGGTTCTATACCTCCTGTACATAAATGTAGTCAAGGTCAAGAGGTGATCCCTGAAAACTTACAAATGAGGCAATAAGGATTCCTGTCATGAGGAATGCCATACAATACATAAGGCTGGCAGTCCCTACATATGCCTATCAGTAGCATATGATGAGGTGTGTCAGTTCATGCCAGGGTGGAATGAAAACTTGTTAACTGAACTTTCTGTGTAAACGTAGGGGGGGAAAATCCAGACAGTCAAATTGACCAATTAAATCATCAATGATTAAAGACAAACTAACTTTTCACTCAGGTTGTCATTGGAAAAAAAGCATGTTACCTTAAGGATCTTAATTTTTAACTTTGAATTGGAAGATTTAGGTCAAAACACAGCACCCTCTTTCATTTGATACCCCTAACAATGTAGATTTTCAGTCTGAACACTTGCTCATGTAGTATTTTGTCCATTTTGTAAACAGTAGTCATCAATACTATGAATCACCTTTCATTCAAATATACAGTATTTTAATTGATTTACACATTTCAGGCTGGTGTTGGCAAAGCTAGAATAAATGCAGTCATCAGTTTTTATTTAAGTGTTACCTAGCAAGCTCATACAGTAAACAAGTAAACAAGACTTATGTACAAATCAGCTGCTTAAAGAACTTTTTTATCGGTTAATGACAACTAGTAGCTTTTTGCCTTTTGTGTCCAGTATGTTTGGTGGAGCTGAATAGCAGCATCTTTAAAAGAACATAGTAGCCTGAATACTGCACACACACTGTTAAAACTGCTACCAGTGCTTTTCACAACAGGAATTTGATTTAGGAGCAGATTTTGCATAGTGTCCCTCTTCCAAAATGCTTTAAGGTGCACTGACTGGGAAATATGCTTGCACCTGATTGACTGATATCAATTTCATATCTGTTTTTCCAGTTCAGAGAGTGGACTGGGATGTTTTTAGTCTAGCATAGCACAAACTAAGCCTCAATCAAAATAAAAAGTCTTTCCAACATCTAAAAAACAGTCTTACTTACAAGCTAGAATGCTAGCACCCAGCTGCTGTTGGTCAATAAGTAGCTTCACTGCTAACTTCTCTGAAAAAAATGGCAATATATAATTATGTTGAATTATATATCTATAATTCTGTTTAAATGGACAATATGCAGTACACTGTGTAAATAAGACAGCTTAGAGGAAGAAATGTTTTTTCATTTTTGGTCGGACATCCTACACCTTTTTATGAGCTAAGTTAGGCTTGTGCTAAGCTAGGCTAAATATATCTTCATCTTAATTGATGCAGTCATCTTCTCTGAGTGTGAGTAAGACAAATAAGCACATTTCCAAAATGTCAATGTTCCTTTTATAAATACATTAAGTAATCCAGCAGATCATTCTGCTTAGCTTATTTTGTAAGTGTCTACTACAGTGTTATCAATGTTTAATGCATTATAAACATTGATAATATCGTCCATTTTTGATATTTCACAATTTCAAGCTAATTTTGATCATTTAAGGTGACTTGGCACTGCAGTTACATTAACTTTATTACAGTGGCCATTTTGAATGAAGCATACATCACAAAGGAAAAGCAGGACAAGTGAGGGTTTCCCTTTGAACTAAGAATTAGCAAACATCAGATACGCTAAGTAGCTACTAGTATATTAGACTTCAAAATTTGAACATTGCTTATGTCCTTCTTTCTAATATGTTTTGCCATGGCAAATCTGCAAAATCTATTCCCATCAATTTATTCCATGTTTGTATGCACCTTTAACAACACGTCCAAGCTGTTTGTTTCCTAAGTGTGAGAGAAGCTCAAAATGGCTATTTTGGAAATAAGGGCTGGGTCTGAAATCACTCCTTATTTACTATATAGTTCACATTTTATATCTGCCATTTTATTTGAGTGCCCAAATTCTGAATATGTAAATGTTTTCACTATATAGTCTCAGAAATTCTACAATGGAAGGGAATAGAAGTGTCCATGTACACTACTTTCTGACAACAATTCGACAGGTTCCCCATCACCCCACCACACACAATGATGAATGGTTAGTAACTGTCCGAAATTTCAATTTAGTGGTCACCATAGAGTTTGGGCATATACAAAACATGAAAAATGAAACTTATTCATTTATTACCCTTTACCCCTGCAGTGCTAAGATCTACCTACCTGGATCATAAGTATGTGTCTTAACAGTTTGTATACCTTATTACCTCAATTTAATAGACACTTGTAAGATAGAAAATTGAAGGAGAACATTTTTTAGGATGATGCTCTATATACTGTACAGTCATGTATTACAGTGCACACCTATTTTGCTCATTCTCACATTTGTATGAAATTATTTTCTATCAAAGATAGAATTTCCTGTGAAATTCTTTAAGTTGAACACATTGGTAAAGATGTTATGTGTGCACCATGTGCTGTCTATTTCTTAAATAAGGCCATGCTGTTATGTCCTATTATTAAATAAAATATTTTTTTCACAACAGGCATTTGACATGGCACAGAAGGTAAACACAGGTGTAATCAATTATATTAATTACAACTACATACCATTTAGATTAGCCAGTCTAAAGGCCCTGCTATTGTGCATTCTGATTCACTGAAATGGCTTACTTGGACACTTAATGGACCCATTGTTAATGTTATCAGTTTTACCTGTGCATTTCCTGCTATTACAAGTCAAAATGTTTGCTGTGAAAAAGTGAGTGTGGCTCGAATACCTGAATCTAGCTGGTGACTTGTGTTTGTTGATTAACCCAAGTTTCATATGGTCACCTGAAGTTGCAGCCACTTATACAATATGAAAAGTAACCATTTTAATGAGTAAAAAAACGAAAGAAATATATGGTATCAGGATGTTTCTATTTGAAGCCAATTCTTTGGCTAAAACAAATTATTGTTATGCAGGTCCAGAGAAAATACATCAGATGAATTATCTTTGGAAATTTGCGGAGTGACCTTTGTTCAAAACCTTTAGCCCATTATGCATAAATTTGCTCGCTTTTTTAATTTCTTGAGACCACAAAGGTATCTTTTAATATGTTGAAATGTTTGGGGGAAATGGATATTTTCTTATGGGGACATTCAAATGCACTGCTTATTTTGTACCTCATTGAGGTACTGACTTAGATCTAGTCATGAAATATTCCTCTGTAACGGTGTATTTTAGAGAAGGAAAAGAGCTGTTTATAAATACATATTTCTCATAGTTTACCATGGAGTAGCACGCTTTTATATTTTTCAATAAGCTGTATGTAGCATAAAATGTATTTTAGCAATATATGATAATGATATGAGATAACTGAAAAGCCACTTTTAGAGGATTTTGAAATAAAATTGAAGTATACTGTCTTTGTAAATCTATGTTGGTGTCAGTGACTGTGTGATGTATGCTTGTTGGTACATGAAATAGCAACTTTTGCATTATTTTGCATATGGTTAATTACAGTATGTAACAACAGGGCGTAACATTTACCTGATTCTGTGACTAACTCAGGAGGTGAAACCAAAAGCGACTCAGGGGTCAGGGAGATTCAGGCACAGGAACAGTCTTTACATTAGTCTGAGGGCAGGCTTACAGCCAGTCCCAATCAGGCAACAAAGCTATAAAGACTGGGTAGATCGAAAGGTCCAAACACAAGCCATTCTGTATTAAATATAAGATGATTTGGAAATGTCCAGTATGTGGATATTCATATGCAAAGTACATACACTATAAATGCTGTAATTTACCTTATATGAGCCTAGACTGCCTCCCAGTGGCTTAAAATGAACATTACATTACATTTCTTAAAAATAGTATATGTGTATTCATTCTGGATCTGTGGGTGATGAAGACAGGATGATCCTTATTACTGCAGGACATTTGGTGTATTCAAATGGTGTATTCATTAATATTCTCATTTTAATAATACATTTTAACAGCAATGTTCCCCACTGTATGTTGTCTCCCTCTGCTATTGATTTGTCTCTTCTCTCCTCTCTCTAAAAGACCAATGAGAAAAACAGGGATTATAGCATCAGCACTCACCTCACAGTGCATGGTGTCTCCTCTGCAGTCCTTTGCTGGTCTATTTTCTCCTTGTTTTTTCCTCTTCTATCTTCTCTCTAAAATGAAAATGGCAGACAACATAATAGTGAATAAACAACTAACCAGAAGAACTATTCATCTGAATAAAAATTCTGAACAACTTCTGTCAAAATCTATTTTTTGACAAAGTTCACTGTGAAAGAAACATGTTAGTTAAGATAATAGAAATCACAATATATGTATCTTAAATGAGAGGGTACACGGTATACTTGTATGTATTAATACATAATTTCGAGGTACATAAAGTTGACCTGCCTAACCGACGTCATTGTCATGTTTTGGAATAATGTTTTCATTATTACATTTCAGACTACAATCAATACAGTAATAATGGATATTTTAACATTTATTTATTGTTTTCAGAGGCTCACCTACACCAAGAGTAAACCTAGGTTGTATCAGTACACAAGTTAATGTAATTAAGAAGAAATCATGTCACAAATGTGTGTTTGTGTGTGTGTGTGTGTGTGTGTGTGTGTGTGTGTGTGTGTGTGAGTGTGTGTATATGTATGTGTGTGTATGTCTGTGTATGCACAGTTTTGAATAGAATTTGTTTCAACTTGCCAAACAAGTCCACGGGATCATGGCGGTGTATTTGTATGTTGTCATACTCCCTACAACTATTCTCAGATATGCCATGAGATGTCAAACACAAAGGTTCTACATTCCATTGACCTGTTCTGCCTATAGTACACAATTTCATTTTAAGATGTTGTCCAACTCATTTAGGTGTTCTTCAATTGAGAAATTTGTGAAATTAGCGCAAGGATAATGTACCCCAAAACAACAGTCTTGTTTCTCGAAAAATCTGCAATCTGAAAAGACAGAAAGAGCCTGGTTAGCTCAGTCGGTAGCGCATGAGACTTTTAATCTCAGGGTCGTGGGTTCAAGTCCCACATTGGGTGTACGGCTCCTCCTACACAGCATATTCAGATTCATACATAATGTATGCAGATTTTTGAATAGAATTTGTTTCAACTTGCCAAACAAGTCCACGGGATCATGGCGGTGCATTTGTATGTGGTCATACTCCCTACAACTATTCTCAGATATGCCATGAGATGTCAAACACAAAGGTTCTACATTCCATTGACCTGTTCTGCCTATAATACACACTTTCAATTTAAGATGTTGTCCAACTCATTTAGTTGTTCTTCAATTGAGAAATTAGCGCAAGGATAATATACCCCAAAAAAGCAGTCTTGTTTCTCGAAAAATCTACGATCTGAAAACACAAAAAGAGCCCAGTTAGCTCAGTCAGTAGAGCATGAGACTTTTAATCTCAGGGTCGTGGGTTCAAGTCCCACATTGGGAGTACGGCTCCTCCTACACAGCATATTCAGATTCATACATAATGTATGCACATTTTTGAATAGAGTTTGTTTCAACTTGCCAAACAAGTCCACGGGATCATGGCGGTGCATTTGTATGTGGTCATACTTCCTACAAGACATTCTCTGGTATGACATGAGATGTCAAACACGAAGGTTCTACATTCCATTGACCTGTTCTGCCTATAGTACACAATTTCATTTTTAAGATGTTGTCCAACTCATTTAGGTGTTCTTCAATTGAGAAAGTAGCGCAAGGATAATGTACCCCAAAACAACAGTCTTGTTTCTCGAAAAATCTACGATCTGAAAAGACAAAAAGAGTCCGGTTAGCTCAGTCGGTAGAGCATGAGACTTTTAATCTCAGGGTCGTGGGTTCAAGTCCCACATTGGGCGTACGGCTCCTCCTATACAGCATATTGAGATTCATACATAATGTATGCACCGTTTTGAATAGAATTTTTTTCAACTTGCCAAACAAGTCCACGGGATCATGGCGGTGCATTTGTATGTGGTCATACTCCCTACAACCATTCTCAGATATGCCATGAGATGTCAAACACAAAGGTTCTACATTCCATTGACCTGTTCTGCCTATAGTACACACTTTCATTTTAAGATGTTGTCCAACTCATTTAGTTGTTCTTCAATTGAGAAATTAGTGAAATTAGCGCAAGGATAATGTACCCCAAAACAACAGTCTTGTTTCTCGAAAAATCTACGATCTGAAAAGACAAAAAGAGCCCGGTTAGCTCAGTCGGTAGAGCATGAGACTTTTAATCTCAGGGTCGTGGGTTCAAGTCCCACATTGGGCATACAGCTCCTCCTACACAGCATATTCAGATTCATACATAATGTATGCACAGTTTTGAATAGAGTTTGTTTCAACTTGCCAAACAAGTCCATGGGATCATGACGGTGCATTTGTATGTGGTCATACTCCCTACAACTATTCTCAGATATGCCATGATATGTCAAACACAAAGGTTCTACATTCCATTGACCTGTTCTGCCTATAGTACACACTTTCATTTTAAGATGTTGTCCAACTCATTTAGTTGTTCTTCAATTGATAAATTTGCGCAAGGATAATGTACCCCAAACAACAGTCTTGTTTCTCGAAAAATCTACGATCTGAAAAGACAAAAAGAGCCTGGTTAGCTCAGTCGGTAGAGCATGAGACTTTTAATCTCAGGGTCGTGGGTTCAAGTCCCACATTGGGCGTATGGCTCCTCCTACACAGCATATTCAGATTCATACATAATGTATGCACAGTTTTGAATAGAGTTTGTTTCAACTTGCCAAACAAGTCCACGGGATCATGGCGGTGCATTTGTATGTGGTCATACTCCCTACAACTATTCTCAGATATGCCATGATATGTCAAACACAAAGGTTCTACATTCCATTGACCTGTTCTGCCTATAATACACACTTTCATTTTAAGATGTTGTCCAACTCATTTAGTTGTTCTTCAATTGAGAAATTTGTGAAATTAGAGCAAGGATAATGTACCCCAAAACAACAGTCTTGTTTCTCGAAAAATCTACGATCTGAAAAGACAAAAAGAGCCCGGTTAGCTCAGTCGGTAGAGCATGAGACTTTTAATCTCAGGGTCGTGGGTTCAAGTCCCACATTGGGCGTACGGCTCCTCCTACACAGCATATTCAGATTCATACATAATGTATACAGATTTTTGAATAGTTTGTTTCAACTTGCCAAACAAGTCCACGGGATCATGGCGGTGCATTTGTATGTGGTCATACTTCCTACAAGACATTTTCTGGTATGACATGAGATGTCAAACACGAAGGTTCTACATTCCATTGACCTGTTCTGCCTATAGTACACAATTTCATTTTTAAGATGTTGTCCAACTCATTTAGGTGTTCTTCAATTGAGAAATTAGCGCAAGGATAATGTACCCCAAAACAACACTCTTGTTTCTCGAAAAATCTACAATCTGAAAAGACAAAAAGAGTCCGGTTAGCTCAGTCGGTAGAGCATGAGACTTTTAATCTAAGGGTCGTGGGTTCAAGTCCCACATTGGGCATACAGCTCCTCCTATACAGCATATTGAAATTCATACATAATGTATGCACCGTTTTGAATAGAATTTTTTTCAACTTGCCAAACAAGTCCACGGGATCATGGCGGTGCATTTGTATGTGGTCATACTCCCTACAACTATTCTCAGATATGCCATGAGATGTCAAACACAAAGGTTCTACATTCCATTGACCTGTTCTGCCTATAATACACACTTTCATTTTAAGATGTTGTCCAACTCATTTAGTTTTTCTTCAATTGAGAAATAAGTGAAATTAGCGCAAGGATAATGTACCCCAAAACAACAGTCTTGTTTCTCGAAAAATGTACGATCTGAAAAGACAAAAAGAGCCCGGTTAGCTCAGTCGGTAGAGCATGAGACTTTTAATCTCAGGGTCGTGGGTTCAAGTCCCACATTGGGCATACAGCTCCTCCTACACTTCAGATTCATACATGATGTATGCACAGTTTTAAATAGAATTTGTTTAACCTTGCCAAACAAGTCCACGTGATCTTGAAAGTGCATTTGAGCATGTTCATACTTTGAA